>NC_090930.1:491668593-491969375 GCF_040938575.1 Ambystoma mexicanum | reverse complement strand
GGACAGACGACTGCATTACAGATAATTTTGCGGTGCCACACAATTCGTTCACTACTGTGACATTACAAACTTCTTATTTTGATGGGGGATTTCCCTCCGCGCACATGCGTGTGTACTTTTCTTTTTTTGGAGGCTAACGGTGAGTGGCGTACACATTAGTAGCTTTCCTGGGTTTCGTGTATGCATTTTCTGTGTTGCTGGGTGCCACAGCGTACCGTGTAACACTTTATTTTTATGGGAGCTACTGAGGTGTCGCATACATGCATTTTTTATTTTTGGGTTGCCTGTGCGTTACGTGTCCCATTTATTTTTTCACCGGGGGTAATATTGAGCCTTGCTGGACTAATAAAGTAGGTTGACTATCATGTACACTGCCCCCTCAGTCTGATTGCCCAGGACAATTTCTTGGTGTGCCTTCCACTGTAGTAGTCCATCTGTACCATGAGTGGGAAGGCTACAAGAGGAAAAGGTGGTTGAGGTGGCCGGGGTCGGGGACGTGCAGCAGAAGCTGCTGCCCCCACCTCCAAGGGTAGGGGAGGTGCAGAGAGAGCTGTGGTCCCCCCATCAGGGTCAGGGAGCTGCAGGTGCAGCTGCTGTCCCCACCACCCAGGGCCAGGGACCTGCAATGGCAGCTGCTGTTGTCCCCCCAGTTTCAAGGACCTGCATAGGCAGCTGCTGTCCCCACCACCCAGGGTCAGGGAGCTTCAGCGGTAGCTGATGTCCCCCCCACCCCAGGTACATGGACACCCAGGGGCAGCTGATGTCCGTCCCTCAAAGGGGAAGGGATGTCCATGCAAAGCTCCTGTACCTAGCACCCAGGTTCAGTGTCCTGCAGGGCAGCTACTGTCCCCACCACCCAGGGTCAGGGTTCTGCATGGGCAGCTGCTGCCATCCCCCCTAGGTTCATGGACCTGCAGGGGCAGCTGCTGTCCCCACCACCCAGGGTCAGGGAGCTTCTGCTCTAGCTGTTGTCCTCCCTCTACCCCCAAGGTACATGACCACCCAGGGGAAGCTGATGTCCATTCCTCAAAGGGTTAGGGTTGTCCATGCAAAGCTCCTGTCCCCACCACCCAGGTTCAGGGTCCTGCAGGGCAGCTTCTGTCCCCACCACCCAGGGTCAGGGACCTGCATGGGCAGCTGCTGTCCCCGCCACCCATGGTTAGGGAGCTTCACCAGGAGCTGTTGTGGTCCCCCCAGGTACACGGCCACCCAGGGACAGCTGATATCTGTCCCTCAAAGGGGAAGAGAGGTCCATGTAAAGCTCCTGTCCCCACTACCCAGGGTCAGGGTCCTGCAGGGGCAGCTGCTGTCCCAGTATCAGTGGGTGATGGCATGGCCCAGGCCACTACTGATCCAGCATCTGGTGCCCTGAGTGGTCCCAGCTACACAGGGTTGCACCACATGCCAATGAGGCAAAGGCGTGCACGACAGGAAGAGACTCAACCCCAATGCATGGCACAGGACACCACCACGTTGAGGCAGAGGAGCTTCAATGATGATGTACTCCAGATCCTCATGGACTACATGCACGGACATCACCATGACATGTGCACACAGCCAGGGAGCATGCAGATGCCTGCTCAGCGTATGGTGCACTGGCAGCAAGTCATGAATGAAATCAACACCTTGGGGAATGAGAGGCGCACCGCTGCTCAGGTTATGAAGTGGTGGAATGACCTCCACCGTCACACCAAACTGGAGGGAGGTCACCAAAGGAGCAGGAGCTCACACCACATGAAGAGGCCATGAGCACGTTAATTCATGTGGATCAGGTGCAAGGCGTGGCAGACCTGCCAAATTACGAAGACGCGTCCAGTGAGTGATCAACCGTGTGCATCCTGAATATGTGTATGTAGATGAAAAAAAGTGTATGATTGTGTTGCACTTATGCCTGCATTTGAATGACTGCCCTGGCTGAACCATGTCATGGTGTACTGACCTGTCCACAGTGTACTGCACAGTGGATACAAGCCATGTGCCGTACATCCATTGAACATGGCTTTGTGACAGTAGTCATCACCAACCGTCATACACAAAAAGGACATTTTCTACATGCCACCACAACATGGCATCTGGTTAGTTGCTTCAGTGATGTTAGTGACTCTGCTATGCTAGACAAGTGCTTGTGTTTGAAGCACATGTTACACATCATGTACTGCATGTTGATAGTACATCCACACATGTACGTAGGTTGTTCCATGCTACAGATAACTTCCATGAACACTGGCAGTGGGCGTGACAGTGTGCCATGAGTGACATTCAATTTGTATACACTGTGAACATCCCCGCTGCTGCTATGGCAGTGACACTGTTGTCAAATATCTGTCAGGATTCATCCCTGTTAACCTCCCACAGTCAACACACACTCCATGGTTCCATACCCATGTCCCTCTTGTGTGTCACTGTCCCCTCTTCCTATTTCCCAGTGCATGTCATTACTCTCTCCACATTACACACCTGGGACTCCACACTCAGGCCATGTCCACATTGTGTGCATTCCATGTGCCAGTGGTACACTGGTGTTTAATGTAATGGTAGTGGACTTGGCTGTGATTATGTGTGCACGTATTCACATGTACTATAATGGCATGTTGCATAGCCACATGATGCTTGCAGAGGGTTGGGCCCACAGGGAAGCCCTGAGGCAAGAGTCTTTGGCCCTGAGAGCTTCAATGGAAGTGCTAGAGGCAGCCCACAGTACACAGTACCAACAGGAGATGCAACTATTGAGGCAGATCATCTCAGAGGAAATACGTGCATCTCGTGAGGTGTTGCATGAGGACCTCCGAGGCTTCATGTTGCAAATGCATTCATCTGAGTCCCGACTGGTCGCTGCCACTGAGGACCAGGCCAGGGCAATATGTGGTCAACCTCCCTTACCACTACCACCTTCTGATTCTACACAGGAAGGTGGCCAGAGCAGAGACATGCCTCCAATCCAAGATAGCCGTGCGGTCCATGAGCTCATGGAGGGAATTGTTTTTTTTTAACATCCACCCATGTGGGAGTTGACGTGCACCGGGCCCCTCCCCCTCCTGTGTACGCCCCCATCCAAGATGGACATTTCTATTCTTGGTTTTAATATTTTCTTGTTTTTTACACCCCCTGGACAGATGTTGGCACATCATAATTTGTTTTGCCCTTTAATGGTTGTTTTATTTGTTCATTTTTATCTTGATTGCCCTTGAGGTTTGCCAGTAACTCCTTATGGACTACAAGTGTACGTGCACGCATGCCTAGTGTAGTCAACTAGCATGTTTGCATGGTGGTGCACGGGATGGCATGTGCAGATAATTATAGGTTTGTTGTTCCGTTGCACGTGTGTGCTGTGTCAATGGTACTGCACAATGGCTGTTTTAATATGTTCCCCCATGTTGTTCCAGTAATCCAGGATGTGGCAGCGACTGCAGTGCCGGAGTAGAAACCCAGCACCATTCGAAGTCCTCACTCCCCATGCCCTCCACCAGACACTGTCCTTCCTGTACCAAATCAAGAAACACACTTACTGGTGAAGGTGATGTGGGATTTACATCATGCAGGCACAGTCATCGGGTAAACTTTTGCACTGTCTTGCATGTTGAGCATGCCTCATTGTTCGTCATATTTGCTGCATGTGTCGGTTGTCTTTTATATCCTTTACATGACGTTATGGTAATTTTATTGTTGCTCATGTCACTGTGTAACCTACCTATGTGGATACCTCTATGGGCGCACCGACTGTGCTGTGCAACATGTCATTGTACATCTAATAACCAGGCTGTTTACTCCCTGATCTGTCATTTCCTTGGTATTCCCGCTCTGTGTCACTCTCTCTCTCCCGCTCTCTGTTGTGGTACACTGTACCGCTGGAAAAATAACTATCGATAACCATTCATCCTGTGTCACCCTGTGTTGCTCCTGCACTATGTGTTGTATGCATATGTTCTTGCTGTGATCAAGTATCTTCACGTATGTGCATGTTGTTTGTGCTGTTACTCTGCATTGCATTCCATTTCGATAACGCGTCTCCCAATGTTGTGCATCGTATCTAAGGCAGGTGCGTTCCACACACAGGTGAGTGCATGGCATTTGCTGACACTTTGGTGTTTGTATGGGAGTGGGGCACTGTGTGAGTGTTCTTTCTGGATTGACTTACCTTGTCCTCAATTACTATTGCTTGAGGGGGGCATGAATCACACAGAGGTGATTCCAATGATAGTTACGGTTACGGTCATGTTCATCAGATGGATTGCTGGGGCCACTGTTCACTGATTATGATAACTGTGCTTTCTAACTGTGTGTACACCTTTCATGGTTGTTTGGGAGTGTGTAGCACGGTCAACAGTTTTTGCCAGCTGCAGATATTTGGGCTGAGGTGTGCCTCATTCAACTTTTATCAGGTCTTATGAGTGACACATCAGATCCCTAGCAGGGTTTGTGGGATTAGGGGTGTTTGACACATTTGGCAGGTCTAAAATATGGTTTATCTATTAGTGTGTGCTACAGCATTGTGAAGCCACAAACATGTTGTTATGTCTGATGGTATGTGGGCTATTTGGTCTAACAGTACATCACGTTTCGTGTTGTTAGTGTGTTTTCTTCCTTTTCTCAGGCATGCAGCAACATGGTCTATGCAGCTTCTAGTGCAACGCATCTGGGTGCATGGTGGTGCGGCATTGGAATAGATGCAGCATTACACCATTGCTTTGCAGTGACAATGAAGTCTGCATTGACCATGGTCTGGTGGTCAACAGTGTACTTTTACCATTATTTAATTGTTGATGAATTTATCAATTTGCTTGTTTTTGTTGGCTTATGCCTTCCATTGCGGCTCCATCAGTGTGCAGAGGCACTTTATGCCATCAAGCAGGGTTCTCGCAGAGGTGCAAGAGGTGAGTGGCTGAATGATTGTCAAGACATCCACTGTATATTCTCCAAGACCTCCTTCACAGTACCTTTGGTATGCACTTGCAGCACATATGTCTTGCTAATACACATGACTAACTGAACCAACTAGTGACAGGCTCTTCAAACACAATTCTCCGCACCTCAGCACCCCCTGACACTCACCATCATCATTATTCATTCTCCTCATTCACTCATGTCTCCCCTGAAGTAGTCAACCGAGATGACAAGTACATGAAGGTGTCATCCCTATTGGTGTGCAGCTGCTCCTACAGAACCATCATTGCCAACATCTCCTCTCAGTCTAATGCGCTTGCTGATCTATGCATACTCTCCTTTACTGGTGTTAAGTTTCAGTCCTCCATCAGGCACTCACGTGTGCACACATTCATTAATATGACATATGCACAGCCTTCCTGACCACCAAAATACTGGGGAATAGCTTTATACACCTTCCTGGAGAAACTGCTTGCCAAGTTGGTCCGCACACAAATGTACGTCCACCTAGGGCATTCTTTCTTTTTTGATCAAAACATTGTTATTAACTTTTCCACATATACATAAACATTACACATAACACTGTGCATTGCAGGAGAAGGAAGAGACAGAGGGTAAACCATAAGGGGGGTCAAAACAAAATTGGGGAGGGGCCTCTGCCCCTTGGACCATCTAGTCTTTGATGAGGGAACACAGTCCCCGTGCGCCGGGCCCGCCAGTCCATGGGCACCTTGCTCTTAACGCTCCTATTACCAGTGACGCTGCTTCAGTAGCCATCATCTTCCCATCTTTGCCAAATTTTGCTCTCTATTTGCGGGCATCCCCTTGCTGCGTATACCCTGCGTTCCATTGTTACACAGATGTCCACGTCCATGATCCATTGATCATAGCTAGGTGTTCTTTCCGATCCCCATAGCTGCGCAATGTTCCTTCTCAGTATCACTGTAGCGGTTGACCAGAGCAGTTTCTCATACCGGGTCAGGTCACATTCATCGGAAATCCCTAACAGGAGTTGATTTGGTCCCTTTTGTATTGGCTTGCCCAAATCTCTGGACAGTTTGTCACAGCATTTCCACCATAGTTGCTGTATTTCGTCGCATTCCCATATGATGTGGAAGAAGGTTCCTTCCTCACTCCTGTATCGTATGCATTGCAGGTCCGAGTCCCTGCCCCACCGTAAGAGTGCCACTCTCGGATAGTAAATACGATGTAGGATCTTGAGTTGGACCAGTCGGAGCCTCGATGAAATGGTCGCCTCACGAGGGTACATCAAAGCTTCCGTCCAGTCTTCCGATTGTAGAGGGCCAACGTCTCGCTCCCACCAGGCCCTCAAGCTGACGAGCTCGGGTGTAGCAAAGGATGTGATTACGTTATACATGATTGAAGTGACTTTTCTTTTTATTTGGTCCTGGACTATGTTACGCTCCAGCAGGGTACATTCTAGCGTGTCGCTGATGATCTCTTGATGGGCGTGCAGTGCGCGTTTCAGTTGCGTATAATGGTATCCTTCCGAGGTTGGGAGGGTGAATTCAGAATGCAGTGTTTCAAAGGGGACCAATTTCTCCTCTTTTATTACGTCTCCCACTTTCGGAATGTCACGTTGGGCCCAGGCGGGCCATTTCGGCAGCTTCTGTAACTCGGGGAGAAGCCTGTTGTTCCACAGTGGTTGAGGCAGCGTCGGTTTCGATTCCCAGCCTACATGCCGATGTGCTTCCGCCCAGATTCGTGTGATATGCGTTTTCATGGTAGGAGCTGATGTGCGGCCCATGCCACAGTATAGGAGTTCCAGGGGTGTTGTACTGGTGTTGGTGTTAAACCTTCTGATATGCGGCAGGTTCCTTTCCCCATGGAGCATGTCATTTACCACTGCCATCTGGCTGGCCCAGTAGTAAGTTTGCAGCCTGGGCAGCCCGATCCCGCCCTCCCAGACAGATCTCTGAAGGGTGGATAGAGCGATCCGCGGGGGCCCTCCACTCCAAAGCAGTTTTTGGAGGATACGGTCTATGTTGAGGAATTCCTGGTGCGGGATATGCAGCGGTGCATTTTGCAGGACATACAAGAACTTGGGAAGGGTGGTCATTTTGAATAGGGCAGCTCTGCCCATCAGTGTCAGTGGCAGGGAGCTCCAATGGCGAGTGTCCTCAGCGAATCTCGCCATGAATGGTTGTAGATTCAGAACTGTGTAGTCTGTGAGGTGCTTCGTAATTTTCACCCCTCGGTATTTGAACTGATCAGTAACGATTTGGTAGGGGCAGTCTATGGGGCAAGTGGCTGCTACGCTTCCTATGGGGAATAGAATGGATTTTGAGCAGTTCACGCGTAGGCCACTGAAGGCTCCGTATCTTTTCAGCATTTGGGTAACATTTTGGCAGGAGTTGTGTGGGTCTTTCAAGTAGATGAGCAAGTCATCCGCGTAGAGGGACACTCTATCCTCCCATGTTTCTGACCACCGGAAGCCCTCCCAGAGTGGGGTATTTCGTAAAAGGATGGCCAGTGGTTTGATGGCAATTGCAAAAATCATGGCCGACAGGGGACAACCTTGCCTCGTTCCTCTGCCCAATCTAAAAGGGTCTGATTGCAAGCCGTTGACCTTAGTTCTGGCTATTGGACATTCGTATAGTAGTTGCACCCAGCCGATAAAGTTTGCGCCAAAACCCATATGCCTTGTTATGTCCCAGATGGCCTCCCACCTCACTGAATCAAAAGCTTTTTCAAAGTCTATTGCCAACAAAGCCAGCGGAACCTGTATGCTGCCGGCTTTTTCCAGTGCTCAGTGTAACCTGTAGAGATTCATGTGCGTCGATCTCTTGGGCATGAAGCCGCATTGGTCAGGGTGGACCAGGGAGGGGATGACTTGTTGTAGCCGGTTTGCCAGGATCTTCACAAGTATTTTGGTTTCACTGTTTATAAGCGAAATGGGCCTGTAAGAGCTGCAGTGTTCAGGGGGTTTGTCCGGTTTGGGTAGTACTATTATTGTGGCTTCGCTAAGATCTGGGGAAAGGGTGCCCTGTTCTCTTGCATGTTGGAACATTTGCAGTAGGTGTGGATCAATTACGTTGGTTCCCACTTTCCGCCACAGCTCAATCGGAAAGCCGTTTGGACCTGGGGACTTGCCAGCTTGGAGGCCGGACATGGCATTCGACACCTCATCCTCCATTATGTCTCTTTCCAACAATTCTTGTTGTGTTATGCTCAAGGTGGGGAAGTTAATTTCCTCTATGATTGAAGTATTTGCGGGGGTGTTAGGTGACTTGTACAGTTCAGCATAATAATTTGCGAAGCCTCTCATGATGTCCTGATCTGCCACTAGTGGGGTTGTGCCCTCTGTCTGTAGCTGCTGGACATGGCTGTGTCCCTGCTCCTTGCGTTCCAGCCACGCTAGCATTTTCCCGTCTTTATCGCCCGTTTCATAAACTCTTGCATGCATTGTCGAGTGTGCATGTCTGGCATTATCCAGTGCAGTGTTCTGGAGCTGCTTTTGTGCCAGGAGCAGGGCCCGGTTTGTGTCAGGCGTGTTCTGGGTTATGTGCGCTACCTCTGCCTGTTTCACCTGTTGTTCCCCTTTGTGTACCTTGAGTAGGTATTGTTTCCTCTGTGTGGTCGTCCATGAGATGAGTTCACCCCTCAGTACTGCTTTGTAGGCCTCCCATAGTGACACTGGGTCTGATGCGGACTCTGTGTTCAGCTCAAAATATGTCTGCGTTGTCTCTTGGAGCCTGACTACCAGGTCTGGATTGCCCAGGTAGTAATTATTCAGGCACCAGCTGGGTGGGGAGTCGGCCTGGATGTTGTGATTTGCATCACTAGTGGGGAGTGGTCAGAGATGCCTCTGGGGAGTAGGCATGCTTCATGTGCCCTGTGTAGGTCAGTTGCTGGGAGAAAGAAGTGGTCCAATCTGGAGAGCGAGGCGTGAGCCCCCGAGTGGAAGGAATATTCCCTGGCATTAGGGTGGAGTTCTCTCCATACGTCACACAGGTCCATGGCGTTCGTGAATGTTGCAAGTTTGGTAGGTGCGTTGGGGTTCCTATTTCAAAGGTGTGAGCGATCCCGGGATGTGTCCATGACTTCGTTGAAGTCCCCTCCTATTATCGTGATGTTAGAGGTGTCTGCGGTAATCAACGGGGAAATGTCGGCGAGTGGCGGTGACAACAAAGTGGGTGGTGCATAAATCGCTAGTAGTGTGACAGAGTGCTCCCAGAGTGTGCCAGCCACATATACGTATCTGCCTCCAGTGTCCTGGGTTACTGTGTTCAGGTGGAAAGGGAGATTCTTGTGTATCAGTACCATGAACGCCCTTGAGCCCATTGTGAAGCCTGCGTGAACTGCGAGTCTATAATTTGTGCGTCTGAATAGGGAGCATTCTGTGCCTGCGAGGTGTTTTTCGGACAGGAAAGCGACGTCCGTTGCGTACCTGTTCAGGTATTGCCCCACCAATCGTCGTTTCATTGCATTGCCGAGGCCATTGACGTTCCAGGTCATAAGTTTCAGTGTTCTGGTTGTGTTTGTGTTACGTGATGCCATGTCTATCCGTGGCTAAGGGTGTGTGTGCTGCTGATGACGACGCCAGATACCCGGCAACCGCGCGCCTCTGTGTTATAACCCTCTTATATGACTTTAGTGTGTTATGTGCCAGACTGGTCCTTCCCCTAACTAAACTCAACAATCCCAACCCCACCCTCCCTATACTTCTCCCAACTAGAAGCATCGGTCGCCCGAACTTTAACACTACCAGCTGTCAACTGGACAGCTTACATAAGACAATCGCAGCCTAAGGCTCAGGTGGTCCCCCTACAAACTATGACTGGGGGGGGTGACACCCTTAGTGCTTAATGTGAAACTTACTAGCCGAGGGGGGGGCCTTCAAAGCACGTGTGTGAGACGTTCCCGCAACCGCCACATTCATGTGTGTATTACCTTAAGATGGGTATTGCGGTATTTTGCATAAGGTGCCTTATTACAGTTCGAGCTTACTGCTGAGTATCGGGGCACTGGATAGAAGATTAGGCATGGGTCATCCACCTATGTCCTCTGGTGGGTCTTGTGCTGGAGGCTGATGGGGCTCGCGCTGTTGGGCAGGCGGGGGGGGCACGGTTCCTTCCCCCTCTGCCGCGCGAGGACGACCTGCCACCCTCTATGTGCTGTTCAGCCCAGCACCATGCTTCTTTGGGGTCATTAAAGTGGACCGTGGTTCCCTTGTGGTAGATCTTTAACTGTGTGGGAAAGAGCAGCCCATACTTCACTCCCATTGATTGTAATTGCTTCTTGAGGTGGTCAAAGGATCGTCTTGCCCTCTGCACTTCCATAGTATAGTCAGGGAAAAAGGCGATCCTGGAACCATTAAAGGTGATCGTGCCCTTGGTGCGTACATGTTGCAGTAATGCGTCTCGGTCCCTGAAGTTTAGAAACTTTGCAATTAATGTGCGCGTGGGAGCCCAAGGCGTTGGTCTGCCGGTGCGCACTCTGTGCGCTCACTCTATAGAGAAGAACTTAGAGAATGGGTCCGGGTCCAACAGGTCAGCGAGCAGCTGCTCCAAAAACAGTTCCATGCAGGCGCCTTCTGCTTTCTCGGGGATACCAAGTATTTGCACATTGTTACGTCTAGTTCTCCCCTCTCCATTTTCAATTCTATCCTCCAACACCTTGAGCTTGGACGTGACGCTCTGGAGTTGTTGGCTCATGTTGTGAATCCCATCTTCTGTGTTAGAGATGCGTTGTTTGACCTCTCCCGTGCGTGCCGTTAGCTTTTGGAGGTCATGTCTGAGGAGGGACACGTCCATGCTTATTCTGTCCATTTTCTGCTCCATGGACGTGCGGGATTCCGCTATGGCAGTCATTATGTCTTTGAGGGAGATTGTATTGTCTGTCTCCACCTCCTCCGAGGGTAACGAGTGGAGGTCGGGAGCTTGTGGAGGAGGAATTGTGTATTGATCCATGCTGCTTTGGGTGGGTAGTCTTCTAGATCTGTCTTTCCCCATGTTTCTTACTGCACCTAGTAGGTCTGGATTTTGCACGGAAATCGCTGTGCAGCAGTCGGACTGCGGACTAAGTTGTTTCCAATGTGTTGCATACTGGCCTGCTCCGGCGTCGGGACTGGTCATGGGTTGCCTGCCCAGGCCGGCCCCAGTGAGTTCCACCACTTCGGTCCTGGGGGCCACGCACCGTTGCTATCTGCCAGGCAGAGTGGGGGGGGGTTTGGCCCCTTTCCGAGTCTTGTTAGGTGTGGTCATGGCCTGTTTGGATGGCCGTCTCTGGGCGCACACTGCCGCCTCACAGCCTGGCGAGTCCGCTTCGTGCCTTTACCCCTTCCCCCAGCGGATTGTTTGCCAGTTGCCCTGGCTGATGCAATTGGTGGTGCTGAGGGGCTGCTACTCACGTCTGCTCTCCAGTGCCGCTTGCCTGTTTCTGAGATGTAGCTTCTTCTCGGGGGGCCCACACCCTCGCCACAGGCGATGCGCTTGCAGGTCTTGTGTAGTGCAGCTCTCCTGGAATCCTCAGGGCCCCATGTTCTTGGCAGCGAGTGTGCTGCTGTGCCTAGGGCCCTTGCTGCGGGTGGCCTCCCGCAGTCCAGTGCCACCCAGCCCCGGTTACCCCCCACCAGCGGAGGAGCGTCGGATTCACAGCTTTCCGGTAGGCTGCAAGGCGGTGCGGTGCACTATTCCTGGGGGTGCCATCGGTGTCCTTTGCGCTGGTGTGTGTGCTGCTGTGCTTTGGGACTCTGCCCCGGCCAGCCTCAGGTGGGCACCTTTATTTCCACTCGTCGCTGACCCTCCTGGCCTGCGGTCGAGTGAGTGCAGCTGGCTGCTCGCGTTCACTTATCGGCTGGTAGCTCCCGGCCCGCTCACCATGACGGTAGGCACGCACTCCTCCTCCAGCGGCGTGGGCCGCGTATCAAGGCCGCCTCGGTTCGGGGTGTCTTCCCCAGCGAAGGTGCACAGGATTGTAGTTCTTCCGATAAACTGGTCAGTTGTTGCATACAGGTCGGAGCTTCGCCTGCCTCCGGTGTCGACAGCGGGCAGGCGGCAAGCCGAGTCCCACTGCCGTGCAGCTCCACTTCTCAGGCACAGAGTCAGCGCTCCCCCCTGGCGGCCATCTTGAAGTCGGGCCGGTTGGCGCTTGCTCGGATTTCTTCTCGCCCGTAGCTCTGTGATACGGCTGCGGGTTCAGCTGTTTTCCGGCTTGCTTTAGCGCGAGGGTGTCTGACACCCGTCCGGAGTGTTTATGCCTCTATAGCATGCAGGAATCAAGTAATTTAAACAGGATGTGTTTGGCGGTCGCGGGAGCCAGAGAGACTCACGTCTTTCCCATCGCACCGCTGGCCACGCCCCCCCAACTAGGGCATTCTTGGGGCTGTACGTCAACACCAGTGTGCATTGTAACAGACCGGAGCAACCGGCACTGAGGACACATGATGAATGGTGGCATCCCTCCATTCACAATGCCCTGCTGTCCTCATCATCCTTGAAGTCTCATATTCTTTTCACACACTGATGCATTGCATCCTCATTTTGATGCTCCATGAACGGACAGTGGACTTGCTTATGTCATTCCAGAAAATCAATTCCATAGAAACCCAATACTGTGTCCTTTCTTCTACCCTACTTCAGCCACCACCTGTGGCATCATGCAGGTGTCCATTCCTTTTCCATGCATCTTTGACATATACATTTGAATGCTGCAATGCATATTTGAACCATCGTCCAACTGATTCATGTGCTATGATGAAGACAGACTACTTTTCAGAACTGCTCCTAATGGCACACTGGCACCCTTATTCACCATGTCTGTCATCCTGGACTGGTGCCCTCAAAATGACCTTGACTTGTGCACCATTTACAAAACTGCATGTCCCTATTGACTCCACTGCAGCCTATTTCTGCCATTGACTCTGTCCTTCCTAAATGTGCTCAGTCCCTGCACACTCATCCCAAGGCACGAATGTTGGATTTATCTTCAACTACCCCCTTACTTCCACATATTTGTGTGATTGTCAAGGAGTCCGACTTGAAGCTCTTGATGCACACAGTTAATGTTCACTTCCACAAAATCACACAGAGGTGCAATGTCATACATGCTGTGGTACTCTCCATGCTACACTACTGCAACGTACAATTCATGAGTGTTCCTTGTTCTACCCTGCAACACCTACAGCTTAGCCAGATTATGTAAGTGTGACTCGTCATTTGACTCATGGACAGGGCCAACGTCTATCCTGCAATGTGAATGCTTGTGAGGCTCACAGACTCTGCACGTAATAAATTGTGATACTGGGATATCATCCACAGGAATGTCTGGGTCCCGGTACCGTCTTCAACGCTTCGTGATGATATACTACCCTTCTGTACTCCTGCATTCCTCAGGCAACTACTACCTGTTTGTGAAGCACTTAGGTATTGGAAAGGATGGTGGTGGGTCCATTTGCTCTGCGTGATGCATCATCTGCATCACGCATATGTGACTGTCCACGATTTGGTCATGGTGTGCGCCTAAAATGACCTTTGCCTTGACGTCAACAGGACTGGGTTCATTTTCATTGTGGCCCCAGAACCAGCTTTCACACTTTCTTTGTGGCCAGACTCAGGGGCGTAGAAGACCTATAAAATCTGGGGGGTCAGGGTACACCTTGGGGGCTTTGGTTTTTTAATGTATTTATTGTGTTTTAGTCAAAGAACTCGACTTTTCACAAAATGAAAATAGCAGTTTGTATTAAATTACATATATCATCACTGTATAAAACAAGAGAAAAGAAGAAAATTATGAAAAAGAAAAGCAGTTCAGCCCCTCGGAGCTCATTTATTCCCTGATCACAAGGCCCGCGGCCCTGAAAAGGTAGTCATGACTATTCAAGCACGCAGCCACCGCGCCCACGGCCTCGCCGCCTTTATGTGGCAACTGCTGCTTCCTGCGCACACAAAGATCACAGAAACTTTGCACCAATGCAAGTGCAAGCTTTGCACAGTAATGGCAGTAGGGAAAAGTTTGCTCTATTTTTAAAAACACTGGGACACATTAAAAAAACTATTGCACCTCAACAAATGCAGTTTGGCATATTAAAAGCACCAGGGTAGAAATTGCCCTGGTGCAAAAAAGATGCATTTTCACTGCATTTTTGCACCATGGCAAACTTTGTACTTGCACCAGTGCAAAGTTTCTGTAATCTGGCCCTTGTCCTCTTTTATGGCAATTAACGCAAATATTTTTTTATTATCTCCCGCCGTCGCCACCCGTGCAGGGTGGCACTTTGCGGTGAATCCTTCAGGGAGAGGGGGCAAGAGCCAGGGTGTGCAGGAAGTGGGTTCATCCGTGGCAATTAATATCAATACAATTGGGAATTGTTTCTCGATTGACAGCCGCCTTTACTTTGGGTCTTTTGGGGAAGCCCAACGGTGTTCTGGTGATTTACAAGCAGGCCTCATGTGTGCAAGAACAAGGTAGAGTTCTACAGTTGTCATGAACTTGGAGGACCGAAGGATTAGCCTCGTTCCCAACCGCTCTGTAATTCTCAGCACCCCAAAAATCCATGCCATGCAGCGACACAGGCAGCCCGGTGAGAGGAGGGAGTGCTCCCCAAAATGGCTGCACCAGTCACCGGTATACAGATAGTCTGCACGTGCCTACATAAACTGCAATAACGTAAAGAGATTGAATGATTTTCATTCATGGACCAGGATTGGTTCTAGATTTTTCCATTTCATGTATGTTTTTAAAATAAATGCACAAATAAATAGTTAAATATACATCTAAAAATAAACGGTTACTGTATGCCTTCGAAAATGAAAATAATTAAGGAGAATCTGTGAATTTATACTGAAACGAATAGTGGGACTTCTCCTTAGAAGGGCAACAGGACCCGTGCCAGCCTGAACACTGTTACTTGAACAGTACATAGCTCTAAACAGAGGGAAGCATAGATCCATATTAAAGGCCAAAGTCACAGAAGCGTTTTATAATGGCAAACCCCCATTAGAAAACGTTCTGTGAATTAAGCCCCTGGAGTGGGAGAAAATGATTCTCCACCGATTCCAAGTGATAATTAATGTGGGCCTCACTGTAAAACAATGAACCATACTGAAATATGTAATGTGGTCCTGCAGCGATCCTACAGTGTTATAAATGGGTCATGTTTTTATAGAGCGTTATATCGAATTTCACCCACTTCTAGGCACTGTGCTATATAGAGTTGCTACCCAAATTAAGGGCACTCTATGTATTACCTTGGGCCTTGGGAAGGGTGGGGGGCTAAGTGTAACTGGTGAGAATTGGAGAGTGCATCCTGTGGGTGGAATACATACGACTAATGTGAGCGCTTAACCCCATGATCTATTTGACAGGCCTATGGGCTGTTGCATTCCACGTGCATGTTTTGCGAGCCGGTCCGGATTGATAACATTGCTGTCATGTCGGGAACATGTTTACGGTTCTAGAGTCTGTCAGCCCAGAGCGGGGTGCACGTGAAATAGTGAAGTGCCCCTCTTTGCACCCCAGTCCACACAGGTGGGGCCCACAGATCATAAATACATATTGTAAAAGTGACCGCCGCAACAAAGCCCCTTCCTGCTCCATTCAGCTGTGTGGGCGCCCAGCCCTGCTCCGCAGCCCGGTGTTGGTGGCCTCAGCTCAGTTAATTTGTTATTTGCAGAAATCCTTATTACCTGTTAGGGAGAATTCTCCAGAATGGCTAATTTCCCTTACCTATTGAGTCCCTCTGCAGCTTTGCTGGATGTCTAGGGTTTAGTTTTTTCACCTGGTAAGAGTGTGAGCCTTTTTTCCCACTCTTACATGTGTTTTGCTGTGTGTTGTAAATGTTTCTGCTCGTGGGCTATGGAGTCTCACCCACTCCATAGGCATCATCTTTTTACTGTGTGTCACACAGCACCTTTAGTGCAGTGACACAGGGTTGTCTTTTCAGACTTCTCACTTTAAACTCCATTTTATGGGACTGACTACTGTCTCCCAGAACATGTAAATTTGCCATTGACTTAACTAGTCTTTTTAAATGTACAGCCCCACTAAAAACTATCTTCCAATAGAGTACTGGAGGGGTTAATAGTTATCTCCTTTTGTCTGATTCTCATGGAATATCAGTATGTTCCCCTTTCTCTAAGATTTGGCTAGTGGCAGTGGTATCTTCCATTTTTATTCTACTGCGTACTATGAAAATAGCCTCTGTACCATTAGATGCTATGGTGGTAGCCTCAAACTCAAACCCGGTAATCCACTTTTATTATAACTTGGTTCCGGTCGAGTTGTTTCGCCATATGTTTTTATGACAGTCGTTCTATTGTTTTACTCTGCGCGGCAAACCTGGTTTGGTTCCTTTGTTCGCCGTCTTTTGGCAGGCTTCTGCACAGAAGCCCTCCTTAGGCGCCTGAGTGTCTGGGTGGGCAGGATGTGAGGGAGGGGTTTGAGGCCCCCTGCACAGGATCTCCTTGGAGACCCAAGTCACACTCTAGTTTGATTGGCTAGGTGGCTGTCCTCCCAGGACAGTCACCCTGCTGTGTGATTGACAGCCAGGATGTGTGAATGGGGGATTTGGTGCATAAAAAGCCAGTCTCTGGGAATGGAAGGCAGAGTCACCACTGGAACAAGAGAACCAACTAGGAGCTGAAGGAAGAAGACTGCTGCAACTACTGGACACCCGGTTAAGCCCTGTTGCAGGTCTGAATCGCCTGAAACTTCGACAACAGAGGAGATCTGCAAGGAATATTCTTCCCTTGAGCCTGGTGGGAACAACCAGCTCGCCAAATGCCAGACACCGGTCCTCATCCTGGTCGAATTTGCTGTACATCACTGCAGTAGATTGGATAGCCAGTGGGAAGAGAACCAGTTTGGGTTTTAAGGAGCGCACCTTTTATTTGACGTTTTGCTCCGTTGCTGGCTCCTTCCCTGGGCAGTGCAGGACCCTCCAGCCGCTCTCCTTCTTGTCACCACAACTGAAGCTTTAGGAACCTTGAGCATGCAGGAACTGCCAGGAACAACTGCCTCAGATACAGCATTCTTCTTCTTTTAAGGTACTGTGCAAATTTGGTCGTTGGTTCCGTCCGACCGCAGTGAAAGTGTGTGAAATCTTTCGCCTCTCCGAAGGCTTGCCCTTCTCTTCTCCTTTGAATAATTTTTCGTCCTACCAACTTCGTTTTGAACTCTTGGCAAAGACTTAACCGCAAACTACATATAAATTGAAACAATCTTTGGCTGATTCCGGCGCTCCTCCCTGTGTCACAAAAATAGATTAGATGCAAAACAGCAGAACTGGGGTCTATTGCCCTTAGACTGTAAAGGGAAACAAAAACTGTACAATCACCTTTATAGACCTTAGGTTGTTTCGCGCTCTGCAGTTGATAGGTGTATTTAAATAAATTATAATTATTTCAAAAGGAGGTTGCTATTTTGCAAACTTAGAATTCCACTGGCGGGTTTAGATTAAGAGGGTAAATACCAAAAAAAAGGCCTCATGCCAATTGGGAACCAATCCTTTGCTTCTCAAGAAAAGTAATCCTTTGTTATATATTTCTTTCTCCCTTTTTTCCTTTGATTCTCACTAGGTATTTCTGTACACCAATAACGCCAGTGGAATTCTAAGTTTGTGAAATAGCAACCTCCTTTTGAAGTAATTTTAATTTAAAATCCCCTGAAGATCTGCCTAACACCAGACGGCGAAAAACGTGTCGGGTTTGGATCAAGAGGGTATAATCTGATAACAACTGTATCTGTGTAGCAATAACACAGAATTAAATGCAAGTAAAAACTGTGAAGTAACAGTATTTATAACAAATTACATCTGTACAGCTACAGCACTGAACTGAATGGAACTGTATATATGTGTAGCACACAATCGAATGGAACTAAAAACTGTGAAGTAACAGTATTCAGAACCTTTTCATGCATGTGGCAACAACATTGTACTGAATAGAACTGAAAATGTAAAGCAACAGCATATATTTGAAGGCAATTTGTCTTTCAACTCACAAGGGTCCAGCTCAAGAAGGTACAATCTGAAAACAACTGCATCTGTATAGCAATAGCGAAAAATTAAATGCAAGCAAAAACTGTGAAGCAACAGTATTTATAACAAATGGCAATTGTGCAGCTACAGCACTGAACTGAATGGAACTGTACATATGTGTAACACACAATTGAATGGAACTAAAAACTGTGAAGTAACTTATAATTATTCGAATCAAGTGACAACAGAATTGAATTAAATGGAACTGAAACTGTTAAATTACAGTATATTTTCGAAGGCAACTTCCCTTTCAATTTACAAATGTATCTAAGTGCATGAAATTGCTATTCCAACTAAATATCTAATGTGGACAAATCCGTGCGAATGCAATTTACAATTTAAATAACCATTTCTTGTTTGGAATAAAGCCAAGGCTACAAAAGACCAATTGGTTCGATTTATTATGGGGGAGAGAAATAACTTTGAAATCAGTATTCAAAAACAACTTTTTGTCTTGTTGACTGAGTAAATACACCTATCAACTGCAGAGCGCGAAACAACCTAAGGTCTATACAGGTAATTGTACAGTTAACCGCAAACTACTTTGAACTGTGTGATCCTCTGCAAAGACTCCGATCCATTAACATTGGCCCTGACCTATTGACTTGAATCCTAGTTGAGGTAGCCTTTTCTAGATTGCCCTGCCTATGACTTGTTGGTGCTGTTGATTTTTGATAACCTTGTCCCCTCACCCCCTTTTAAATTGCTGGAGTGCCATTTTGCTCACACTTCATTTTGAACTTAACTCGTCCAGAATTGATTGGGTGTTGTGTAGTATATTAAGACTATGATTTTCTGCTGCTTTATGATAGTGAACTGTTTTATAACTGATGGTGTAAATAAATGTATATTCTTTTACTCAGAAACCTTGACTCAGTGTTTGTTTGAACCATAGTAATTGCTGTCCATTGTGTAACTTCTTGTACTGCTCACTTTACTCTTGAGATAAGTCTGGCTGCTCAGCCATCGCTACCACTTTACTGTGTAGTACAGGCTTGTACCAAAGGTGAAATTGTACTTACACTTGTAGTCTTAATTGTGTGTGGTGTTCCCAAAGGGTACTCCATATGATTCTGCCTAACATTACCAGACAGTGATGCGGCCGAGGTCCGTGCCCCACTACTGGCCCTATTACCGCTGGGGAATTACCGGGTATCAATTTGTCATATACTCATGAACACATTCCTGGGAACGCCTGAATGAGCAGGGAGAAGGGACATCCTCCTCACCAAGCAAGGAACCGATGGGTGGGGCCTTTGCACATGAAAAATCAAGCTGAATGGGACTAAAATCGGAAGCGTTCAGAGAGAGTTATTATTTGTGATTTATGTGCATCTATAGACGGGAAGTGCTTGGCGACTGGGACTTGTACACACGTCAGCCTGACGGATAATTAACAGCTGTGGGGATGCAGAGGTACAGTGCCGAGTGTGTGCTGCAGCACAGAACGTGCAACAATTGCTTGCATTGAAAGCAAGCCAAGTGTGCATGTGAATGCGTGTTGCAGGTGCACGACTGCCGGTGTATGTGGAACACTGAGAGCCTGATTTTAGGGTGACCAGACATCCAGGATTTCCCGGGACAGTCCAGGGAAATCACCCGACGTCCGGGTTCCCGGGAGTTTTTTTCTTTTATAAACCCTGTCCAGGGTTTCGGATATGGTCCCTTTTTTTGCCGGGACCCGATTTCGAAATCCCGAAATCGGGTCCTGGCGCAAATCTTTTTGTGCGAATGGGGGCGTGAAATGCTTTTCACTCCCCCATTTCCTCCCCCTTCCCGTCCCCGGCGAACTCCTCCAATGAGAGGAGTGTGCATGTTAGAACACCCGCTCCCCTCCCCCCTGAACAGACCTGCGAGATAGAAGTAGGACTATGGTTGTATTTGTATTTACCTTAGTCCTACTTCTATTTCTGTGGCCCATCCGGGTTTCTTTTTTTTAAAAAATCTGGTCACCCTACCTGATTTAGAAAAGCATTTTACAATGGCGCAATCCACCTGTTTGTAAATCATACTCTGGGAGTGTGCACGGGTGTGTTGTGGGTGCTGGGCTGATGGACAGTTTTTGTATAGTAGATCCTTGGAAGGGGCAGTGTATGTGTGGGTCTGCAGTGGGGGTTGGCGGGCAGCAGCTAGAGAGTGCAATGCGTGATACATGAGTGTGCTCACCGTCTCATTCACTCAGGGTTTCGTGTGGTCCTGTATTTATATTGCAAGTTATGGGGGGGTGAAAGTCACTGGCCACATGGCATACAATGGAAGTGTGTATGAGTGTGATCTGCTGCACATTGCATAGCCGGTCTTGGCTTGAGAAGAAACAAGGGTGCACTCGTCTGTGTTTGTGAGCAGGAACGACAAGCAGAGTTTGAATGAAAGGCACGGTATGCTTATTTGTTCGAGGACAGTGGAAGCACTTTTAATAGCCTCTGTTTCATTGTGTGACGCCCACCCAACGTGTGTCCTTAAAGGCAGTGCTAACAGTCAGCATTTGCATGTCAAGCACTACAAGGTGAGTGAGTGATAGGTACAGTACACTCTTCCAGTGTTCATATGAGAGGCACAGGACGATGAGCTTGTGTGTTAAAGGTTATGATGTCTTTGTTGCAGAATTCTTATACAACTAAAAAATATGTATTTCCGTGTAAAGTCTATTCTTGGGTAAAATACAGCAGTGGGACACGCAGTTTGTTGCCCGGCCTGGGCACGTTCCGAATGCGCAGGCGCAGGGCATCACATGAGCGAGCAAAAGTACTTTTAGCCCGCTGTAGACAGTCTGCAGAAGTTAATTTGTACTTTTGCACATTGACATGACAGCTGCAGTCTGAAATCTGCAGGCTGCAGAAGTATTTTTACATGCTTCAGAGACACAATTCTGGGTGGGATAAATGCCATTATATCCCCCCCACTTAAAATTGTGGGGGGGATTTGTCCACCCTGTCCCCCCCATGTCCTACGCCCATGGCCAGACTCCCTTGGCCGTACAGCCACAACAACATGCACAGATATGACTGTATGTGGTCTTGTCTGCCTCAAATCTCTCCTTCTCATGTCCCATTTCTGTCATCTCTTGGAAGTACAACTATCTGCTACACCTCTTCACAGGTACTACACCATTTCTCACTTTCCACCAGCAGGTCTCCACAGCCCTGATTTTAGCCAGGCTGCACTACTGCAAATGCCTCTTGCTCAAGCTCTGTGCTTCCAATCCACACCCTCTGTAATTCATTCAGAAAAAGACTGCAAGGATTATGCTTGACGTTAAGGCCAGGGACCACATCTGTCTGCCAATGATTGTCCTCCACTGGCTAGCCGTGGCTGAAAGAGTCGATTCATGGAAAGTATGCATTGTACACAGGGTTTTGTGGGGCCTGTGTACTCCCTATCTGCAGATATTCGTACCTCAATGTTGTCCCTCCCGAGCCCTATCTTCATGTTACTCCAACCTTCTTCAGGTGTGACAGTTCTGGATGCAGATCTTTTGAGGGTGATCTTTATCGTCAGAAGGGGCCACTCACTGGGATGCCCTTTCTGCCAACCTCTGTTTGGAGACTCATATCCTTATGTTCCTGGAACTCCTCAGGAGTTTCCTCTTCCACTCTTCCTTATCTTTCCCTCTTCCCTGCTAAGCAATCCCTCTGTTCTCTCACTCTCTCCATACTTTTTTGCTTGCAGCTTGATGACTGGCTGCTTGATGTACCTCAGGGTCTCACAGGCCCCTGTCACCCCCAGCAATGTTTTGTGTACTTTCCTCCTGGAACTGAACGAGTGTCATCATTGCTGCACTTGGCAAATGACCCTAGAGAGTTGCATCTCTCTGCACTTAGCCAGGCCTCCACTGATTGGACACACTTGGACCACCCCTGAACGTGTTCCCACCCTAATAATGCCACTCCCCTGTAAACGTCTGTGCACTTGCTTCTTCTGATTGCACCATGCCTATACGACGTCTGTGTGTTCCACCCTGCCCTCGTTCCCTGCATGGTGGTACATTCATTCACTTGATGAAACTGTAGCTTCATCATCAGACATTATCACTGTTGGCACCGCTGTTGATTGTATGACATGCACAGAGACAGCCTGGAGTGACTGTTATGTTTTCAATGATTCTATGGCACTGTACGAGTGTATTTTGTCACCCCTTGTTGCATCCATCCTTGAGCTCTTTGAGACACCTGCCTTGTGTATCTGCCATTTCCAAATGTACCTTTTCATGATGTGCCATACCATGACACAGTATAATAATCATTTTACATGACATATCGGATGGGTTGAGTGACACAGAGGTGACTTAATCAAAGGTTTGGCATGTTGGCATTAGTGTAATTGGGTTACTTGTGTTGGTGAGAGAGGAATGTGTTTTAAGTTGTAAGGGATGCACACAGTTTTGCACATCCAGGGGAACATGCTGAGTGTGGTTTGGGGGGCACAGTTGATTGGTCCATTGTCATCATTGAATGATACCTGGAATGTGGCATGGTCGTGTGCACTCCACAGGGGATGGAGTTAAGGTGAAAAAAGAAGCCACAAGCTGGGTACGGGCAGCCTCTCCACGTGCCCTTTGCCAGTCATGCACAAGCAGCGTGCCTGTGGGTGTGGATGTGGGGGCACCACCATGTCCACTGGTACGCCACACCATGTTGCAACATTGTGCAGGACTCATACTGCCACTATGACCCTGAACACTATTGGTGGTGCATATAGCAACTCACCACCAGAGTGTTCAAGGGAGCAGAAACATGACTTCAGCACTCCGAATGTGTGCTCCACTATGGCCTGAGTTGCAATATGGGCAGTGTTGTATCTTATCTGGGCAGGTGTGGTGGTGTTCGTATTGGCGTCATCATGTAGGTGCTCAGAGGGTAGGCATTGTCCCCTGGAGAGGTGAGAATGTTTGTCATTGGTGTGTATTTGTCTGTGTCTAACATGCATGCATGTGCAGGGCCATTTATGCTCACCAATGAGCCATGTGTTGCCATGCCTCCCAGCTTCCAGAGCCCGGTGTAGGGGTGACATTCTGAATATATAACTATCATAGGTGGAGCCAGGATAGTTTGCATAGAGAGAAGTAATGATTCCCTTGGCATCACATACAACCTGAACGTTGATGGAGTGCCAGTTTTTCCTGTTGTGATATATGTGCTCTGTTGCCGTAGGTGGACGTAGAGCAACATGGGTGCAATCAATGGCACCAAGCACTTTAGGGAAGTGCGCACCCCATGAAAATCCTGGTTCACAGTCTTCCTTTCAGCAGGTGTTCTGGGCATATAGGTGTGCTGGTGGACTGAGGGGCGTGCAGTCATTATTGCCAACACCTGGTGTAGGCAGCATGACTGAGTGGGCTGTGAAATGCCCCCAACTATAGCAGTGGTCTGCTGGAATGACCCAGTGGTCAAAATGTGCAGCACAGTGAGCACCTTTTGCAAGGGGCTCAGTGCTTGGGAGCACAGGGTGGGTGATGTAAGGTCATCTTCCCACTCTGTGAACAGGTCTAAGATGATATGAGGGGAAAACCTATACTTGGCATAGACCTGGTCATCAGGCATCCCAAAAAGTGTGGTCCTTGGGTGGAAAATCCGGGCCCTGGCCATCCTCCTCCTCCCGCGGTGTCCCATAATCACTGCTGCAACAAACGGTACATTCATTGTGGCAGTATACGTGCGTTTGGTAATTGCGCATTCTTTTTATGCATTTTCTGGTGTGCACGTTGAGGTTTTCACCTGCTATCACGTGACGCAGCAGTTTCGGGATTTGCACATACTATTTCACGTGCCGTCGATCCCTGTTTGAATCCATGAATACGCTTTCTTTGCATGCGTATGGGCGTTGCGATTATTTGACTGTGCAACCTCCCTCGTAACGCCCACATTTTCACTTGTTGTTCCCCATTCCAAGTGTTCTGCCCCCTTTTTAGGTGGCTGCGCAGACCCGGACGGCTGTTGCATTTACGTGTCGGACCAGCGCTGATTCCTCGAAAGTCCCAGTTAACCCCCACGGATTGTGTTCCATGAATCGTCAAACGGGCCCTTTCGTGCAATTTTGCGCACAAGTCCCTGATTTTCCACGCAATGTATTCCATGAATCAGGTCCTAAATATTAACATGGACCTAGGTTTGACAAATTTTACAATTAAATGGTTTGGAATGCAAGGAATGCAGTGGTTTCAAATTCTTCCAAAATTGTTAAGTCTGAGTAGTACAGGGCACCCCGACATCATACTCATTCATTGTGGAGGCAATGATTTGGGAAATATAAGAGGAGTGCCCCTTACTTCAATGATCAAACAAGATGTGTAAAAACTAATGGAACTATTTCCCCACACCATCTTTATCTTTTCCAATCTAACTCAGAGGCAACAATTGACATGGACCACCAGATTTAATGGTAAAATTGAGAAATCCCAGAGAAATGTTAATAAAGCAGTTTCAGCATTCATGACAGACCACAACCAGCTATGGATTTCGAACGACAACATACAGTTCCACATGGCCAATTTTTATAGACATGACGGAGTACACCTAACCGATGAAGGACATGCAGTGTTCCTTGATAACATCAAAACAGTACTCCTGATGTACTAAAGTTCCAGACTCAGTGTTCCCCTAAACAGTCCTTCTAAGGACTACTTATCATATATAAATACACAAATACAAAAAAATAATAACAAAAAAACATTTTTTTATTGTACCCGCAGCTACAGTTCATTTACTTTTACCATAGCCGCAGTACTTGTACCATAGCCGCGGTTACAAAAAGTTAGTTGAGAGGCGAACTGACTTTAACTTTTATACTACAATACAACTTGATTAATCAGTACAGAACAACAATGCTCATGTACTTATATGAAATAATTGAAAAATAATACAAATATGTAACAAGGTAGGCTAACATTCCACAGCCACACAATATAAAACCATAATTGAAAATACACACCCTAAAATAAATGTTAGTGTATATCTACAACTACACTACCATTCCTCCTTTTCATATTAACTTTGTTAAACTATTTTCTACTATTTCTCCCCAAAGTCTCACATGCTGAAATGTCTGAAAACACACATCCAAAATAAAAAAGACTCTATAACACCTACCAAACCTTTTCACCACTGATGAGACTATACCTAAACAAAGGACTTTCAAAAAAATATGAAACACTGACACCCCAAACTATATAGCTGCTCATACCGAGCCACACATACCCGCGGCTATCTGTAGTCCTTTGTAGCCTCGAATATAGTCACAAATGTAGGCTAAACGGCGGGAAGAAAATACTTTCCTGCCCACCAGGCCCTCACCAATTGCCCCCTTCATCTGTGCCAGCTCCACCCACTCTCCAGACGGCTTCCTCGCCTCCCCTGCCCTCTCCCTTTCAGAACAAACGCTGCTTCTGTGATGCAGTTTACATCAAGAAGTCGGGTATTTGCGTCTATAGCCGAGTCTACGGAAAGCTTTGTGCTGCAAACTCGGTCCCTACGCCCCCTCCAACTCCTAAATTTCACTCAGTGCCCTCTCACCATCCCCCACCTTCACCCTGATGACATTTGTATGTTTTGTGACCTGCAAATAGCTTTTTACTGCGTTTAGTTTACCCATAACCTCGACTATAGCCTTGAATATCTCTCACATCGATAGAAAAACAAGACGGTGCTTGTTTCATTTCTGAAAACCATGATCCTGCAATGCACCATGGGAGATATAACTATCATTTTTGTGGGAAAGGGGGCACCCTCTTCTCTGTCAAATTTTAAAATAACCACTGCACGGAATAGCCCCAAACCACAAAAGGATTGCGAGTCAACACTTTGTGCCCAAGTTGTTTCAGACCTGGTCCAAATCTGTCCAGCGGTTGAGGCTGTGCGCTTTGTCATGAATTGTTCCTTTTTGTCTATGGGAAAATGAATAGGAAGTAGGCTGCACTTTTGTAAAAAAAAAAGAACAACTTTGACGCTTAATATCTTTTTCATTTTTTAATGAATCCTTACACAACTCTGCAGTCTGGGGTGGGGCGCAGTCTTTTAATCACTTTCGAAATTTCAGCCAAATCCGTTACTCGAATGAAAGGTTATTCAATGCAAATCCTGTGACACGCTCACAGAACTTCAGAAAAAAAAAAGGTAATGAATTACAAAAGTTGCACGTTTCTGGAAAAAAATGTTACTCTTCCCCAGTCAAAGAAGTATTTAACAAATTAAAAAACCTAGCAATTTATATATAAAAAGTCTCAATTCAGTAAAAGCTCATAGCCTCTTCTGGAAAATGTTTCCTATTCCCATTCTCTGGCCTCTTCCATGTGGTGCCACTTGAGCTTTGAGGATAGCTGCCTTTCCTCACCCAGCACCAGAACCGCGGTTTTTGTTCTTCATGCTTTTTAAAATGGGTGCATTTTTCAACATGTCCGGGAGAATTAGGAAACGGATTTTGCTGCCTCTAATGTAGATCTGCTCAAGCTGTGCCACTCTTCCAGCTCTCTAGGTCACTATAATGTTGGACATCTGCCAATTCTTGTTATCCTCTGCCTCAATCAGTTTACCATGATAAACATCCCCTGTATTGGTCTTGCATGTTATGACATGGCCCTCTGCTTCATGCAGCACTTTGATAGGAACACCATTAGACATTGTTGCGGCGGTGTGGTTTTAATTCCGTCCTCTATGATTCTCTGTTCTCCATGGCATGGCTCCAGCTCTACAATCTAATGGCGTTGTTACAGAATGCAACAAGCCGAAGGGAACTTCCGGTTAATGCCTGTGGGTATGAGAAACAAAAGACGGGCAACTCGATGTAGGCGACTTACTTTCCACACAAGTCACCTCACCCACCATCCTCCTAGTCACACCCCACCTGAAAGGTGATTAAAAATTGAATTTTGAGGGGTGCCTATGCGTCTCCGACTCACCCTAACTATAGGGCGGCTATCGCCGCACTATAATATATATATATATATATATATAAAGATTCAATGACAAAACTTTGTTAAAGGGACGTTATGGTTAAGTTGCGCTACTAAAAACCTATCAAATTCAGTGAAAAAACGTTGTTAAAGGGACGTTATGGTTACAAGTAAAACCGAAAAACCCCTGAAATGTGCCAGTTATGGTGAGCTAAGCAACCATAACTCGGGCCACCACCATGCACTGCTAAGAATAGCACCCATGACATCACAGATATGATCGATGACATCACATGTGCATTTAATGTGAATGTAATGTGAATCACATGTGAATGTAATGTTGGCAAAAAAGTGTCAGGGCTCATCTGAAGATGTGTGATGAACTACATACTTGATTATACAATGTATTGTTCCAAAGAAAATTCCATTGCAGTGTTGTTTCTAGAACAGGAACCTATTCATACAGAAACATAGGCATTGGCTGCAGCATACACCATAGAGATGTAATATTTCTAATTTTCCCATGTTGGATAGTAAAACGGTGAATGCTTCTGTATCACACTTTTGCATACTGTGAAACATATACTAAGTAGGTAATAATGCATCTGTCGGGGGGTTTCTCCCGGGGTCGGCTGAGCCTTCCGCGGACCTCCGGGCTGGGAGGGCCCCAACTCCTCCCGCGTATCCCAAAAATGAGTATGAGATACACACAAGAAGCAAGGTGGTTCTGCTGTTTATTGAGTAACGGCAGGGATGGGTCTAGGATCGTACGCGTCCATCCTGACTCTCGAAATTCGTGGGGCTCGCAGGCCCCTTTTTGCCTCAGTATGACGCGCTACTTGCGTCACCTGGGAAAGTTAGCAAAAACCTATCGCCACTCTGGATTGGTTCCTCGAGTGGTAGGGTTAGTATAACATACGTATAGAGAACGCTGTTAGTGGTTAAGGGTCAGTCAGGTGGTATACTTGGCTTGTCCCTTCTATTAGATACATGAAAATTGTTACACGAAGACCCCTAATGATTGGCTAATGTTAATGGCGTCAGTGATGAGTGCCCCATGTTCTGATTGGTCCACTCGCAAGCCCCCCAGCCTGGGACCATCGTTGTTCACAGCTCGCGGTGTACCTGTCATTTGCAACAATATGTAACTATGTGTTTGTGCAGACAATGCGTGGATTTGCTCATATGCCTGAAAGCAGACTATTCCCACCGCTGTAGGTGTCCATTGGGTCATTTCATTGTTGCAGCCTGTGTCTCAAACGTGGGACCTAGGCGACTTCTCCCTCCTGGGTCTGGCACCCTGTCAGGTTCGGCTTGGTCACGTGAGGAGAGACCGTGGTTGAGGCAGAATTCTGCACATTTAATGTTGTATTTTCCACTGTGTGTCTGGCTTAGTTTGCAGGTGTGACCTTGGCTTCGGCTTGTGGCATGCGAGTTGTAACATTGCCCCCTTGGCTGTCAGTTCTCGCTGGGCTCATTCTGCAGGGTCAGCAATTGTACTCTTGCTCGTTCAATGTTCGTGGAGGCTCTTGCTTGTGGCCTACTTGGGCCTGGTGCATAGGTGGGAATGTTTAATGCACGGCACTTTAAGTTGCGGTATCTCATTGCTTCATATCCAGTATCATGTCTTCGTTGTATTTTCATCACAATGCAAGGGTTAGGAGAAGTGTCAGCAAGCATTTTAGATGAGTGCTTTGTGCGTCTTGCGTTTCTGCATTTTGAAAACCCTATGTGAAAAATAATAAAGATGCGCGTCAGTGAGTGTGTCCATCACCTACGTCATAGTACTGAATATGTTCTTCGTGTGGATTGGTGTGGGGGTGTCCAGTGCCCATGGTTGCACGGGTGTTCTAACAGTTGGCTAGGTCGTTGTGGCATCTCTAACGATGTGTTTATTTACTGTTGAAAGGTTTAGTCGAGTTCATCCATGCCGCAGGTGTCGGCTTGAGCAGGGCAGGCTGGTGGGCAGGCTGATGGGCACATCTGTATGTTCCTGTACCAGGGTATTTGGTCGTCTGGTATGTAGGCAAATTCATCTCGTGGCGGGTGTCTGGGTCGCGATCCTCTAGGCCAGGGGCGCGAGGAGATTGGGGGGAGTCTTTTGTCCCATTCTCCCACTTCAGTCCCCCCTCTGGTCGACTTGTCGACCACAAACATATCCTTTTCCTTATCTCCTCTTACTCTCCATATTTTAGTTACTCCTCCCAGGTGTCCATAGTGGTTGACATGGTCCTCGAATGACCAATACATATATACACAACTTCCTCCCGGTGTGCAGTATACCCATTTCCCGATGTAGCTTCTTGGGTTTCTTGGGTTTTCGAGCTTCACGGATGGCGGGTCCAGGTGGTTGGTGATGATCTGTTTGCGCAGTTGTTCTCTTTCCTTTATTATTGTGTCTGTATGCTGGCCATCATCAGTTGGCATCAAGGGGTGCATACCAACCATTTCGATCATTTCGTCTGTAGTACGTGCCTTCCGGGCCTTCCAGAACCTTATTATAATCAATGCAGCTCCAGCCAGTATTATACATCCAACTATAATCTTCAGCCTGTCTGACAGCCATGATGGCATCCATGACCATAACAATGAAAACCAGATGTCATCCTTCTTTACTCCTTTACTTTCTTCCATCATTGTGGAGTGCATCTGGGCCAGTTGTGATACTGCTTCGGTGAGTGTACCATTGTCGGCATCGTTAGCAGGAATAAATGTGCAGCATGATTGTCCTATCTTTGCGCAAACTCCTCCTTCCATTGCTGTAAGGAGATCTAATACATATCTGTTCTGTAGTGCTACCATCCTCACTGCTCGCAGTTCCTCTTTTATTGCGTTGAATCCATTTACTGTAGAATGAATTGTCATCATCAGCTCCCATCGGGTTATCTGGAGCCATTTTGCATTTGCATAAGATTGTAGTCCAGGGTGTATTATTGACTAGAAAAACATTGCTGCTCTGCTGAATAGTCTGTGTTCTGGTGAGATTGAAGTGAGTGCTGTTTCCGACCTTCCCCATAGGTAATTTCCTGTCAGAGGTTCTCCTTGTCTCTTTTTTCTATTCAGGACATTATTGTTGTTGTTGTTTTCGTTGTCTGACCCCCTCTGAGATTGTACAGATCTCTTCTTCCTCTTTTTTCCTTCATCCATTTTGGGGAAGTTTGCCATGTTCACATGTTTCTGGGGCACCACTAGTGATGGTACATTAATGTGTACCATTGTGCATATACCTGTTCCATAGAGGGGCAGTGTGTGGTATGCTTTGTTTCCGCAGGCCCAGTAGTGGTCCATTAATACTGCTGTTCCTGCTCCCCCCTCTGGTAGCTCTAACACGCTGGCACAGTTGGTGTTGTATCCCACGTCCACTTCTCCTCTATGTTGGTAGCATAGCTTAGGTGCAGACAGCGGCAGTATGCTCATTGGGTCTTCATCCTTTTCCATCCATGTCAGCATGGGTACGTACTTGCCCCAAATCGTCCAACATCTGTTATTGTGTTCATCAATGGTGGTAATATTTTCTCTTGTTACTATGTTGCTGCCAACCACTCCTATGTCCCATTTATTGTTCATGTATACCTTCCCCGTTATTGTTACCAGTGGTCTTTCCCAACAGCCTTGTGTACCAGGAACTTCTGTGGCGTACCAGTCACATGGTAGGTATTGTAGTGTTACTTTCTTCGTTTCTCCCTTTTCAGGACCACTTGTCATGTATCTGAATGCTTCAGCATGCAAACTGCTCTTGTGGTAACTCAAATAAGACTTGAGGAAGTTGTTTTCGTATGGATATGTGTCTCGCGTTTTCCACACCAGTCTCACCACCGTCCCTTGAAATCGCCCTCTCGTTTGGAATAGTGCCAGGTATATTATACATCGTGCCGTCTTATCATCTATTTCTGTGGCAACGAATGTTCGAGAAGTGCTCATGGCGTATGGGATCAATGAGCAGACATAGCAGCTGTATTCTGTTGTCTGCTTACCTATTTGGGTCATGTGCTGGTACCACATGTTGTTCGAGACGTGTGCTGAGTCTGTTATGTAATTATCAATGCCTTTATTATCTGAGTATGTGCTGCGTTTAACTCTACTTCCCTTATGTGGAGGGTTGCTAGTACCACCTGACGTTACACCTGTTGCAGCCGTGGGTAGGGGTACGTTAGGTTTGGGTCAGCCAAACTATTGATAGCATAACTTATCTGCCATCCAGAGGCAGCCAAAAACCAGTGATCACCAAAACCCCTATCATTTTTATTACAAAAGCTATTCTCACCAGCATTTACTCTTACCTTGCTGCAGTCCGGCAGCTTATTCTTTCGACGTTAAAGTTGCCCGCCTGAAAATTCTCAATACGCTTGTTATTTTGTTAGTTGTTGTTATCAAGCCCTCCCTATCAGGTAGTCGTTCAGTGCCCAGGCGAAGAGCTGCTCCCACGCCAATCTAAGCAATCTGTCTCTTAGAGCAGGTAAGTGCTGGTGAAGATGGGGCATTTATTGTTCTATGGCCAAGATAAATGTGGTATAGTAAACACGTACCCTCCTTCTTTTTAGGTACTTTGGCCTTTTTATGTGATATACAAATTGGTGTGATAGGGCTTCAGGGTAATTGTCATCTGAGGGTAGCATCTACTCCTGGGCAATGTACGCTGTTAGTTACCTATTTTCTTAGCAATACAATAACACATGGTACCTGCATGTGCAAGAAAGAAAAAGAAAACATACAAGTGTTTACATGTGTATATGTGCAAAACAATGTCCTTCAATTGGGTGGTGGCTGTAGTGGGCAGGGGGTTTGTGGGCAGAGGGTCTGGGGCTCAACTGGTGGAAGTCTGTTTACTCTTTGATCTTGTGACCATGGGATGGGCGGTATGCAAATCACCAGTGTCTATTTCAGTACTTGTCTCTGGGGATTCTGCGGGGTGGCAGGGTATGGAGACACTGAGGCCGCCAGCTGTGGTAGACGTCTCTTTCTCTGTAGGTGACGCTTTCGCTGCTCTTCCAATGGCCCTGTCTGTGACGCTAGGGCGGGTCTGGAGTTTGCAGATCTTTACGTCGTGTAGGTGATTCCAAGCACGCTTATCCTGCAACTTTACTGCTCTCATAGATACCTCCTCTACCAGGTGGGGACCAGTGAAGCGTGGGCTGTTCCACTTTCTATTGGAATTGCGGAGTAGCACGTGGTCACCTTTAGCAATTTTGCACAGTTTTTCCTTTTCCAATTCTTTGTCCGCGTCTTCTTGTTGATAACTCTTAGACCCGCCCCGCGTGCGCTCGAGCTGTTGAGACACAAACACTACACTAGTAATCAAAGAAGACACATATTGGTACATTTCATCACCAAGAACAGTTGCAGTGTTTTCATAGTCTGTGAATGCTCTTGATGTTGGCGTTAGAGGAAGGCGCATTTGACATCCGGTCACCACCTCGTGAGGAGTGAGGTGGTGGTCGGAGCCTGGTCTATTCCTTAGCTCAAATAGAGCTAGCGGAAGGCAATACAACCAACTCTTCTTTGTTGTTTGCTGTATCTTTGCGATTGCCTCCTTCAATAGGCCATTCATGCGTTCGCATATACCGTTGGCCTGTGCGTGATATGCACACGCAAATTTATGCTTGATGTTCAGTAAGGATGTGATGTGCTGAAACATTTCATTAGCGAAATGCGGGACGTTATCTGACCGCAGTACTTCGCACACTCCCCACCTGGGAAAAACCTCCCTCACTAGGAATTTAGCTGCTCTGAACGCATCCGGATGTGAACAGGGTCCTGCCTCAATCCACCTGGAGAATGGGCATACTACTACAATCATATACCTATTTCCTTGACATACGTTGCTCATGTCAACGTAATCAATATGAATGTGCAGGAAGGGTCCCTCTGGCCGGGGTATAGTACCTTTTATCACTTGCAGCGTGTGACCGGCCGTAAACTGTTGACATGTGAGGCAATTGCTGATAAAATTTGTTACATGAGAATTTAACTCGGGGCAGAACCAGTCTTCCCTAATTCGTGCTGCAATAACTTCCTTCCCTGTATGAGCTGGGTGATGGAGCTGGCTCAGGGCGGTGTTCAATAGTGCCAATGGCATTACCATCTTTCCAGTGTTACCCTGACGCCATAGTGCGTCAGTTGGCGACATTGTACATCCTCTTTTTACCCATATTTCTTTTTCTGCCATTGGTGCAGCCGCTTGTAACTCCATTATTTGTGTGGCTGGGAGGTGGGTGTACCCTTCTTTCATCAACATCTCTTTAGCTATCCCCCTCCCTCTCTCTGACTCTGGGGGGTTCCAGATCTCACCAAAATAAGCAGCATCCTTCGCATGTGCGTCTGCTGCTTCATTCCCTTTTGAGATATGATCTTCTCCATTAGTGTGTGCGGGACATTTAACCAAAGCTAGTTCTTGGGGATTATTTATTACTTCAATTAACTCGGCTAATAAGAGAGCATGTTGCACTGGGGCGCTGTCAGCTCTCCTAAACCCCCTTCTCTGCTATTTTGTCAACCCCGAGTGGACAGTAGACGTGACATATGCGCTATGAGAATATATAGTAACTCTTTTGTCAAAGCTTTCCTCAACGCCAAGATCAGTGCAACCAATTCTGCTGCTTGAGCAGAATAATGTTGTGGTAACTGTACACATTTCACCGCCACACACACCAAGTCCTCTGTCATTTTTACAACTGCTGCCCCAGTTCTCCTTATCCCATCACTCTGGTCTATTGTCGATGACCCATCAATGAACAACAGCTCTCCTCCATTTAGCGCATCCTCTTCAACTTTTCTAGTACATGAGTACATTTCAGTAGTCTGCGTACAATCATGAGCATAGTCACCTTCCTCAATGACTTCCGCTATAAACCTTGCAGGATTAACTGTGCAGGATCTAACAATGGATAGTTCTGGTCTAGATAAGATGATCTCATAACCTGTCGCCCTCTGTGTGGTTAGAGTGGACTTAGGCTTGTTCAATATTGCAAATAGTGCATGCTCCACAAATAGTGTGGTTGGGCACCCCATTGTAATAGATGATGATTTCTCTACCGCGAAGGCATCTGCGGCGAGGCCTTGTTCGCAAGGGAAATGACCTAACATAACAGGGTCCAGGTGACCGCTGTAAAATGCTACTGGCTTGTATCCCATGCTTGTTTTTTGAGCCAACACTGCTTTCATTACTGCTGAGTCGCAATGTGAAAATATAAAGAATTGTCGTTCATAATCTGGGGTGGCCAGTACCGGAGCAGTTGATATTGCGTGTTTCAATTCGTCAAAGGCCTCTTTCATTTCCATTGTCCACCCCAATTTTTTCTCCTCTTTGTTAGCTTCTCTCAATGCTTCAAGTAGGGGTCCTATGTATGAGCTGTAATCAAATGCCCATGCTCTACAGTAGTTGCACAATCCCAGGAACTGCTGCAGCTCCCTCACTGTTTGTGGCAATGGCGTGTTTGATATAGCCTGTGCTCTTTGTGGTGCAATCTTTCTTCCGTGTTGGGATATCAGCTGACCAATGTATAATACCTGTTCCTGACAGTACTGTAACTTTTCTTTGTCTACCTTGTAACCCTTTTCAGCCAATATTGTCAGCATCTTCAATGAGTCCTCCCTGCATCTTTTTTCGCTTGTGCTGCAAATTATTATGTCGTCAACATATTGCAACACTGTACTTTCCAATTCAATGTTTCCCAAGTCCATCTGTATTACTCTGTTGAAAATTGAGGGTGACTCGCATTACCCTTGTGGCAACCTGGTGTGTTTCCATTTTGTATTTCTGTACGTGAAGCTTGTCAGATCCTGTGAATCTGGATGCAGGGGTATTGAGAAAAAGGCATTTTTGAGGTCAATCACTGTAAATCGTGCTGCCCCTGCTAGAATTCCATACAATATTGTGGCCGGGTTTGCTGTTATGGGGTATTCTGCTTCCACTATGTTGTTCAAGGGCCTGAGGTCCTGGATGAAACGCCAAGACCCTCCTTTAGCTTTGCGCACTGGATATACGGCTGTGTTACATGGTGATTCTGATGGTACCAATATGCCATTATTTATAAGGGCCGTTATTGTTTCATATATGCCCTCATCAGCCTCTTTTGATAGTGGGTATTGCTTCACTCTAGGGAGTATTGCACCTTTTTCAGTTTTATTCTTACTCCCCCGATACTTTTTATGCACCCCACGTCATAGGGACTAGTAGTCCACAATGATGTTGGAACTTTTGCCATATCCTCCTCAAAAAAAGGAACTGGGGTGGATGTGGGTGCTTCAAGTGCCATTGCAATTTTCTGTGCCACTTGTTTGTATGTCACTCTTAGCCATATATCTACACTCATCATAAATACCATTTCACCCTCTTCCTTCTCTTCTGAAAAGAGCTCCTCGTCTGACACCTGGGTGAGCCTGCATCCTTCAGCTAGTGCTATCACTGCCCTCCATGCTCTTCCTTCCCAGTCTTGGGCATGTACTGCGATGTAATCAGCAGTCGCTATAATGTTCTCCATGCTCACTGAAATCACCTTTCCTTCTGGTTCATTGGCTGGTGTTTCTGGTCTGAACAGATAGGCTGTTGGCCTCCTCCAGATCTTCCCTTCTATTCCTGGCATCCATGCGAATGCCATGTCTGTTCCATACTGGAACAGTTTGCCGTCTACTGGCTCGGCCCTAATCACTGTCTGCCCACAGTATGTTTGCATAATTTGCCGTGCAGTGAGCATGTTTATTCCAGGGGTGGAACAAATTATGCCGTTCTCCGTGAAGGAGATTGTCATATTCAACCTGCTCATTATGTCTCTCCCAAGTATGTTTACTGGCGAGTCCCTTGAATATAAAAGCGGGACGGACATGTCATAATCCCCTATCGATAAGGGGATGTTATCAGTAAAGGGAACCAACCCCCTAGCCCCAGAGAATCCTTGGGTGTTCATGGCCTCACCTGACATCTTAAATTTACCTTCCCTTATGCAAGACCGGGTTGCCCCAGTGTCAACAAGGAATGATAATTTTTTGTCATCTATCGTTACCTCTATGCGTGGTTACTCCGCACTATTAGGTGTTATCGACAGGATGGGACACACCAAGGACGTCTGTGGGCTGTCCTATTGTGGGTATAATGATTGACCACTTCCTGTGTAAGGGTTGTGTCCCAGGACCGTCACCCTTCCCAGTTGTGTTTGCTGTAGCTGTGTATTGGTAGAGGTTACCTTATGGTCTTGAATTTGAGTGGGCTGCTGTACTTGCTGCACTTCAGGTTGTTGTGATATTGCTACCTGTTGTTGCGGTAGTGAATATGTCTGTGGCTGTTGTTGTGTTACTAACTGTTGGCTTGGTCACGTGAGGAGAGACCGTGGTTGAGGCAGAATTCTGCACATTTAATGTTGTATTTTCCACTGTGTGTCTGGCTTAGTTTGCAGGTGTGACCTTGGCTTCGGCTTGTGGCATGCAAGTTGTAACATTGCCCCCTTGGCTGTCAGTTCTCGCTGGGCTCATTCTGCAGGGTCAGCAATTGTACTCTTGCTCGTTCAATGTTCGTGGAGGCTCTTGCTTGTGGCCTTCTTGGGCCTGGTGCATAGGTGGGGATGTTTAATGCAAGGCACTTTAAGTTGCAGTATCTCATTGCTTCATATCCAGTATCATGTCTTTGTTGTATTTTCATCACAATGCAAGGGTTAGGAGAAGCGTTAGCAAGCATTTTAGATAAGTGCTTTGTGCGTCTTGCGTTTCTGCATTTTGAAAACCCTATGTGAAAAATAATAAAGATGCGCGTCAGTGAGTGTGTCCATCACCTACGTCGTAGCACTGAATATGTTCTTCGTGTGGATTGGTGTGGGGGTGTCCAGTGCCCATGGTTGCACGGGTGTTCTGACAGTTGGCTAGGTCGTCGTGGCATCTCTAACAATGTGTTTATTTACTGTTGAAAGGTTTAGTCGAGTTCATCCATGCCGCAGGTGTCGGCTTGAGCAGGGCAGGCTGGTGGGCAGGCTGATGCGCACATCCATATGTTCCTGTACCAGGGTATTTGGTCGTCTGGTAGGTAGGGAAATTCATCTCGTGGCGGGTGTCTGGGTCGCGATCCTCTAGGCCAGGGGCGCGAGGAGATTGGGGGGAGTCTTTTGTCCCATTCTCCCACTTCACATCACTTACTACATGCTTGTACTACTACACACAAAACATTAAGAGACCACAATGTATACAAATATGGGGCTTATACAGGGAGAGTAAAGTAAGTAAACAAGAGGCAGTATCATGAGCCACTGTGTATAACCAACATGATTATCTTTACACATAGTAATGATTTCTGTGTTTCAGGCCTGCTTCTTCCCCTATGTATGTGCATCATAATATGTGATTGAATTCTAAGGAAAGTACTGTAAGAACATGTGAGAATAGCAACGTCTACAAATGTAATACCTTTTGAATTTTACGTTTTTGACTGTCAGTGAATAAACACACCTGGCCTAGATATGTCAGTGAACAAAAAAAGAAGGGGCTAGACATGTGATGCCATTAGTGATGTCAACAATCATATCTGTGATGTCATCTTTGATGTCACGGGTGTTATTCTTAGCAGTGCACGGTGGTGGCACGAGCTATGGCTGCTTAGTTTACCATAAGTGGCGAATTTCAGGGGGTTTTCGGTTTTACTTGTGACCATAATGTCCCTTTAACAAAGTTTTTCACTAAATTTTATAGGTTTTTCATTAGTGCAACTTAACCATAACATCCCCTTAACAAAGTTTTTTCATTGAATTTCATAGGTTTTTATTAGTGCAACTTAACCATAACGTCCCATTAACAAAGTTTTTCATTGAATTTCATAGGTATTTATTAGTGCAACTTAACCATAACATCTACGAATATCTGACTTCATTGCGGACCTTCCAGACAGTGCACGTGACCATATGCTGGCACGCGGTATGATGACGTCTCCGAGAACCCTGTGGGATGTTTCAACCCACTAGTCCAGGCCCTGCACCATTACTGTGCATTGCATGCAGCAGAAACATCAGAATGGCCGCCGGAAAGCATGCTGCTCGCTAAAAATCACCAGAAAGCGCGCAGTGAAAATCTGAACAATAGGCCACCATCCACTTTTGTCTATGTCAGTGGTATCACAGGAGACACTGCCAAAACCCATCATTTGGCTGCCCACAGAGCAAAATCATTGCAAAAGAAACACAGAGCTGTTTTAAAAATCTGTTTTTCCCGGGCTGTCAAATTTGCAAAAATCATGGCTCACAAACCACCCAAAAAAGATCCAACCTCCTTGTTGGGTGGTGAACATCATTCTACTTCGAGAATCGACATAAATATAATGTCCACAGAAATATATATTATCTGAACAAAGTCTACTTTTGAGGATGGTTGAGCTGGAAGAAATCTGTCAAAAATGGGTGTAGTACCGTTACTCACCTCTGTCAGCGATTTAAAACTTATCATGTGTAAAGTTGTAAATTGAACTCAAACTATGCCAAAGAAAGACTTGCTATCAGAAGCCTAAGAGGTGGATACAATTCAAAACTATATTCTAAAAAAGCTTGAAGTAAGAAATTGGTTGATGTATTTGTTAAAAATGTACGTTATATTTTAAGACAAGTCAATTTCAGACATTGGGTTTAAAAGTTAAAGTTTCCAACACTGGGCTTCAAACACATTCCACACCTCCGCCCTAAACAAAGGAACCTGTTCTCCTGTGCTCTGCTAAGAAACTGGCAGGCTGGTGTGAAAAGGAACTGGGAGGGACACCCTGGCCTGTTGCTCTGAGTGCAGACAAAGGGCTCCCTTGAGCTGAATGGAGATGCTAATTTGGGGCGTCAATAGAAGCTGACTTGGCAGGGCGGAGGCCTTGTGACTCTATGACTCAGCCAAGACCTTGGAGGCGGGCCAGACTGAAAATGTGGATTTGAAATTGGATTAAATATATGTTTAAGGAAAATACTTCTAAAATATTGCACCAAACTGACAAAAATATGAAATTTAGATATTATTAAAATGAAAAATTCGCTCACAGTTTAAAACTAATCTGGAATCTGTGCGATGTTCTGAGACTGAACCACAAATGTTTTTAATATTGTGGCCATTGTGGTTGTGCTAGGAACGTGAAAAATTACAGAAGTATGACCAGATGGTATGTGCATGTATATGTAAATAATTGTAAAGATCTGAAAATGTGTAACCAATCAAAAGCGCGAAAAAACGGTCATTTGTGAACCGAAACTCGTAGGAACATGGGACTTGAACAGAGACGTGCCTTAATTAATCTATCATGTAAATATGTCTTATGAACAAGTTGTGCATATGGGAAATATGTTTTTTTGGGGAAAAATAGATTTTCTATGTAAAAGCAAAGGGGAGGTTCTTCCCTAGGTTGTAAATGGCAGCATCACTCTGACACATGATGACACACTGTTCCTTTCTCAAATCAGGGGACAGGGAATTCTCTGACCTATCAGATCTTTAGAGGGTTGGGCATAGACAATCAGCCTCCCCACCCACTTTGGAAATGGATAAATAGGGACTGTTGAGGACCCATACACACTTTTTCACTCATCAACTGATCCCCTGGCGAAGAACCTTGCAGGAAGAACCAGACTCCAGATCCAGACTCTAGAACCAGAATCTAGAACCCTGAAGCAGAGGCCTAATCCAAAAAGCGGAACCCTTTTCAGCAGGCCTTTAAAAATCTTGCAAACCTGATTTTAACCTCTAAACTTCCAAGGGACACCACAAAATCCAACATCCTGGCTGAGCTGTTTTGCTGTTCTTGCTAAGAACCTCATGCTAGAACCAAGATCCAGACCCATAGAGCAGAGCTGTACCCAGAACCAACCCGTCAGATCCAGTCCAAGAGGCTGTGCAGACCAGAGGGCCTTGCTGAGAGCAGAACCCAGTGCCTGAGACCTGTCCGGTGGCGAGTGAAGTCCAAACCCTTGACCAGATCTTTGACGGGCCCATTCCATTCCAAAGCCATAGGAGTGAGTATTTAGTCTAGAACTGTCCATCTTCACCTCTTAGTTCATAGTAATCCTATTCAATCCATTTCAACCTATCCAGAACTGCATTATAGAATCGTGTGTCCATCCTGAATTCTTCTCATTATATAGTCTGTGATAATTGTAGCGATAATCATCTGTGCGCTGTCATTTTGAAGTTAACATCCTCAGCTTTCAAATGAACCCAAGACATTCCAATTCCTTATAGTTTTTCCGCAATTGCGTTTCACGCATGCGGAAAAGTTGCTGTGAATTTGCCCCAATTTCACTCCATGTAAAATAGTTATTTCTTGCTTTCAACTTCTGAATTTCTTTTTCCATCTGCTTATCATTCTACAATCATTGCTAATGTTGACCTGAACCAATCCAAAGCAACTTTCACTAGTTCTGAATCCCATTTAGTGAATTAAAATCCTTTTTAGCATTTTCCCATTCATTTCAAATCACATTCAAAAGCATTTTAACTTGTTTTTAAAGCATTCCTGTTCTCTCTAAGCTTGCTGGGGGGAATTGGGATTGAACTGCATTGATTGTTATTCCTGATACCTGTGTGCCCTCATTTCATATCTTCATTCAGCGCCTTGGTGTAAAGCGCTCTATAAATAAATAAACCAATCAATCAATCAATCATATTGCATATTGGGGGGAGTGAGTAACAACGGGGGGAAAGAGTGATTATATTGTCTTTGGTTGAATTCATATCAAGTTTATTTCTGTGTTGCATTTCTTCCTATCATTGCATTTTCTTGAAACCATACAAAGTATTCTCTGCTACATGATCCTTCCTATTCGTACTCCCAATTGATTAAAGACATTGTTGACATTGTAATATCACCCATTGATGATCATTATTCATATTCATAAGTGTGATATTCAGATATTATTCATATTCATGAAAGTATAATCTATATATTGTTCAATTCTTCAAATAAATCTTTTAATTTGCAAAAAAACCTATTTCTCGGTTCAGTGAGACCGGGGGAATTCAAATAGAGGGGCGTTATATAAGGGTACATCATCCAGAATTAAACAAACATTTGACCTAAAAAGATATAAATAAGGATTTCCATTGGGCATCCCATCGTAGGCATTGACTTAGTGGGAGTGCTGGATTGAAATCACTTACAGATTGGGTGCTTGTCCGGGATTTCTGGATTAGAGCTACCACTTGTGCAGCTTAATACAGTGTGCTAACTGACAGGATACATAAATCCTGTTGGGCTAACATGCTGTGTTACACTGTAAAAACACCCCTAAAAAGGGAACGCTCTAAGGAAATAGTCTGTTTTGCAAAATAAAATAAAAAACTTCTGTAAGTCAGGAAGCAAATCAATATTTCCAAAATGGCGACATTAGTAGACATCAAGATAGCTAGAGAACACCTTTTACATAAGTTATTTGTGAGAGGGGAGTGGACTGAGCAGGACCAGAAGGTGTGGTTGCAGGCAATCACACAACAGATCACTGCAACTGGGTTAGATACATGGCAAGACCAGGGTCCCTTACATGTGGCCCTGAGTGAACTATATATGGCCCCTAAGGCCAAGGATGAGCAAAATAAGATTGCCAAGATAGCGGCATATTTATATTTATCTATGAGAGCCATACAGGACAAATATGCTGAAGGCCAAGATCTGGCAAGTAGGCAACTGATGGCATTGGAAAAGGCCCAATCTGATCTGGACTCTTCTGAGCAGAGGCTGCAGAAAAGACAGGGGTCAGAAAATGAAAGCAGGCAGTATATAGTTAAAACAAAAGAGGACATGGGTATCCTACAGCAGGAAAAGGCAGACCAGGAAACCAGAATTCTGGCCTTGCAGAAGGAGTACCAAGAAAGTTTGGACTCCCTACTGCAGAGCCAGAAAAAGCTGGAACAACAGATAGATTTCAACAGGCATGCACAAAGCAGGTAGCCACCCTGCAAAGCCAATTAGATAGAGAAAAAGAAGAGAGCAATACATGGATTTTGAAAGACCTGGACACCCAGGCAGAGTTTGATGATGAGCACCAGAAAGCTGGTGCCCTTCAAAGACAGAGGGATGACATGGTGGCACAGAGGCAGGCTCTTGCTCAGGAAAGAGACACCTTAGGCAAGGAAGTCTGTCACTTAAAAGGGAAACTGGAAGAAAATCACCTGGCCCTCCAGGGACTGGGTGACCTCCAAAAAGAGCATGATAGATTGTTAGAGCACACCAGGAGGGTGGAAGATGCTCTGGCAAGAAAGGAGCAGGCCAGTAGGGACGGGACTCAGGAGGTAACTCTCCTGCAGCAAAGACTGGCCCAGTATTTAAAAGCAACCCAGGAAGCACAGAGAGAAAATAAGGCTCTCTGTGAGAATAATGACAAGCTCCACAGGCAGGTAGCCATGCAAGAGAGTCTGATAGAGACTAATAAGGCCTTGATTGAGGAACAGAAAGCTCAGGTTCTTGCATGGCAACAGGGAGCAGGGGCTGATAGAGATGAGGTTCGCTGGTAAAGGGAAACACATTAGCATAACCTCAGGAACCCTAGTACCAGAGGCCTTCATCTCTCCCAGTCCTTGGACTCTGCCACCCCCATGTCCACTGGCGCACATGAGCCCAGGGCCATGGGGATGGCAGATTACTATCCAGTCAGAAGTATGGGGCTCATAGGCCAGTACCTCCCAGGAATGGATGGGCGGGCACCTGGATATGGGTACCCAAGTACAGTGAAGTTTAGTGGGGAACTCGAGGAGGGTAGGCCCACCAAGGGCATCTTGAAAACCTCTGCCCAGCTAGGACAGTGGGGGGGGCTACCCATCAAATCCTGGGAGCAAGGAAGAATCAGAAGACTCCTCTGAGTGCCCCAGAACACAGGAGACTAGGTCCCCACATTCTGCCAGCCATTCCCAGGCTCGCAGAATCCGGGAGAACCTGGAAGATCAGACGGGCACCTCTGGGAGCAGTGCCTCTGAGTCAGAGGAGGAATGGGCCAGGGTTACCTGAACCAAGAAGGCCAATAAGGCAAAAAGGGCCTTGCTTAAGGACCCCTTAAAACAAATCAAGGCAATGATCACGCCTTATCATAAGAACTCCAAATATTCAGCACTTAGAGCTCTTTGAGCAGATGATGGAAAATTTCCATTTCAAAGACAGTAGTAGCTGCATACAGTGCGTGAAATGGACATTCTCACCAGAATACTCCAGTTTCTTTGCAGGGCTGGAGGACCAAATCATTCTAGATGGTCCACCTATAGGGCGGCCATCTTGAAGCATTTTTCTGTACACAGAAATCCCCAAGAGGCTCGCAAGGCAGCCTACAACTTGTGGGGGGGGCTCAGGCCCCACAAGAATTTGTGCAGGAGTTAAAGCGTGCCTTTGCGCAGACTACCAGAAGGGTGCGCACGGACAGCCGAGAACTTGTTAATACTTTTTTCCACGCTCTACCAAAATACATCATGACCCAGCTAGTGAGAGATTTTCACGAGAAAAGAGCACTAGACTGGGTCATAGAACAGGCCACCCGGATCTATGAGGTGCAAAAGCCCATAGACAACAAGAATACCCAAAACAGTCCCAAAACAACCAGCCCCCCTGCTGCTGCTAAGGTGGCAGAGGTAAAGGTTGCCCCCATTTTACATTTGGAGATGGGGGGGCCTAAAAACCCACCTGCACAGCAGAATAACTCCAAGCCCAGAAGACCATCGGGCCAGTCACAGACAGGGAGCCAGGGAGGTAGTCCCACAAATGGGATCCCTCACTCCCCTGACTATGTAAGTCCCCACTACAAGGGGAACAGACCCATCCTGGGTTAGGTGTGGACTCCTCCAGCACAAGGGGGGGATCCAACCAGGCACCTAACCCAGGGGACTTCCCTCCTAATTTCCCCCAGGAGGGCAGAAACTCCCCAAATCCTGGACAGAACGTTTTCCCAGGTATCCACAAAACTTTCAACCCCAAAATCATCCATCCTTCTTTGCCCAATTTTCTGAGCCCAGACAAACTAATCCGGGAGAGGGGAGGCCAAGGGTGGACGGGTACCCAAATCTTCCCAATCCGGGATATTACCAGAGAAGGGATAGCTACTGTTCCTGGGACCAGCCCAGGGGAGAAATAAGAACCCTGTATCAGTCTGAGTGGGTTTCACAGCTAGAGTGTAACGCTCACCTGATTCCCGTAGAGGCGCCGGTCTTGACTGGGCGTATACCGTATCTTCAAAGGTGATGTGTAACACACGGCTGGCTCTTTGGGCTGGACCTCTGTGCACTGTATGTCCGGCTCGAAGGGTAAGATGTCTGCAGATAGAAAATGTGGGATTAATGAACTGGGTTATTGAATGTCTCTCTCTTCTTCCCTTTCTCTTCTCCTGTAGAACCCCAAAGGTTAACGCTCTCACCTTAGGTAAGTGAACGCCGTGCTCTCCATCTGCCTCGAGGCAGGGTGCTGTAACCAGTTTCTTCACTGGATAAGGGGAGCAGGCCTCTTGACTTCAGAGGACTGCTGTCCGTCGTTTACTGCACAAACGGTAAGTTTCGAGTAATTCTAATGTCTTTAAAGTCTTTAGTAATGATGTCTCTTGTTTTGCAGGGTTCCGGCGATGGCGGATGGTGGGCTGAAGTGAGTTGAAGATGGAGCCCGTGTGATGAATAGAAGCACCTGGAAGCACGTAAGTAAGCGCTTGTTGCCTGCTTCACGATGCGCTCTAACTGTCTTTTTATTTTGCAGGTACAAGTTCGGGGCGGCTGCAGGGTGCCGGAATACCCACTGGGTTAGATGTGGAAAGGAGTAATGGCACGTGAGTATTAAAGTTCCCCAATGTCTTTAAACGCACCTTGTTTTGTCTTTCAGATGCGGGATGCAGCGCCGAAGGCCTCCGGAGCGTGCGAGGAGTTGGTAAGCTTTTGCCTTTCAGATGCCGGAATGCAGTGTGAAGACCTCCGGAGCGCACGAAGAGTAGGTAAGCCTTTGTCTTTCAGATGCCGGAATGCAGCGCGAGGCGTTGGTGACAGCCGATGGACCAGGTAAGTGAAGAGCTGTCACTGAAGACCGTAATGCTAACCTGTTCTTTCTTGTCTTTATAGGTGTTGCTGAAGACTGGATTCAGAATGGTAAGCCTTTTTCCTTAGGCCCAGGATCAGATGCAGAAGACACGATGAGCGTTCTGCTGCTGAGGATGCAGAATAACGCAAAGCAAGATTCATCCATCGGGTGTGGTTTAAATAGCCTCCAGTAGTGCTTAGGTGTCTCCTTCCACAGCCACGCCTAGGTAAGAAAAGAGTTCCTGCTTTCCAGAAGAGTTCCAGTGTTCTGAATCTAGGGAGTGGCTCCTGCCCCACCCAACAGGAAAAGTAGTTCCAAACAGAAGAGGATCAGAGACTCAACTGGCAGGCAAGTAAGCAGCATGGTCTGCTGCAGGTAAGTCCACCCAAGCATTATGAGCCCGGCGCTTCCAGTGCTGGGACTGGGCATATTTATGAGCCTGGTGCCACTGGCGCCAGGACTGGGTCCAAAAGGTCCCATTTGGGACTGGTTGGCACTCGGAACCTGGGTTATGGATCTGCTTCCAAGGGAGTTGGGAAAACCCTGACCTTTTGGAAGCAGAGATCATGACAGTAACCCCCCTCAAGGCCCCTCCCAAACCGGGCTTCTCCGGGGGTTTTGGCTTGTCAGGAAATGTTCGGTGAAATCTTTTGATTAGGCGAGGAGCGTGGACATATTCAGCAGGTTCCCAGGATCTCTCTTGGGGGCCGTAACCTTTCCAGTCAATTAGGTAGAATAGTTTAGATTTGGAGATCTTGGAGTCCAGAATGCTTTTGACTTCAAACTCGAGTTCTCCATCAACTAGGATAGGTTTTGGAGATTTGGTTAGTCGGGTTTGAGGTTGCACGGGTTTTAATAGAGAGACGTGGAAGACCGGATGTATCTTCATGTGCGGGGGCAAGTCCAACTTGACCGCTACTGGGTTTACTATGGTAGTGATGGAATAGGGACCAAGGTATCTTGGGTTGAATGTGCATGGCCCTTTTAGAGGTAGATATTTGGTGGATAACCAGACTTGATCCCCTACTTGATATTGAGGGGCTTCCTTCCGATGTTGATCTGCTCCTTTCTTGTATTGTTCTTTAGCCCTTTGAAGGTGAGAAACAGCTTCCTTAAAGGCTTGGGTGATTGTAGAATGCAGGAAGTCTACTGCTGGTGTTTCAAGATCTTGGAGGGGATCCAACTCCGAGGTTCGAGGGTGACTGCCGTACAAAAGAAAAAACGGGGTTTTCCCAGTTCCCGAATGGACAGAGTTATTGTAGGCATATTCGGCTATCCAAAGGATGTCTTTCCAAGTTTTTTCAGTTTGTTGCAGCATGCAGCGTAAATACTGTTCCAGAGTTTGATTGGTCCTCTCGGTTTGTCCGTCGGTCTGAGGGTGGTGACTGGTCGATAGTCTCACATCAATTTGAGCCGACCGACAGCAACTTCGCCAAAAATGAGAAATAAATTGACTACCTCGATCCGAAATTAGAACCGAAGGAAAACCGTGCAGTCGGACGATGTTTTCGAGAACTTCTCGGGCCAGAGTTGCTGCTGTTGGCAAGCCTTTGAGCGGAATGAAATGCGCCATCTTGGAGAATAAGTCCACGATTACTAGAATCGTATTGTATCCGGAGCATGGAGGTAGATCGGTGATGAAGTCCATAGAAAGCGTATGCCAAGGGCGAGGTGGGATGTCAATAGGGCGTAAGAGGCCTGCTGGTCTTTCCTTTTGACTCTTGTTTTGGGCGCATACTCCACAGGACATTATAAAGTCTCTGATATCTTTTTTCCAAGACAGCCACCAGAAGTAGCGCTTGATCTTTTCTGAGGTCTTGGCCATACCGGGATGTCCTTCCATTAAAGAATCGTGATAACAAGAGATTACTTTTTTCTGTAAATCTGTGCTGGGTAGGTATAATCGTTCTTGGAAATACAATAAGTTGTCCTTTACTGCAAAGTCCTTTCCCTGCAGATGCCAATTCTGTATGTCTGCTGGAGTTACAAGTTGCCTGGCTTTATCCTTAACTTCCTCTATGGATTCTGTGGCGATTACACCCAGAATTCTTTGTTCGGGAATGATTGGTACAGGTTTAGGGTTGATCAAGTGTTCTTCCACTCCCATCCGAGAAAGGGCATCAGCTTTACCGTTTTTTGTACCAGGTCGATAGGTAATTATGAAGTCAAACTCGGCAAAGAATAATGCCCAACGGAGTTGTCTAGAGGATTGGGCTTTTGCGGTTTTCAAATATTGCAGGTTTCGGTGATCCGTAATCACAGTAACGGTGTGTCGGGCCCCCAGCAGATAATGCCGCCAAGCCTTAAAGGCAGACTTGATAGCCAGAAGTTCCTTGTCAGTAATCGTGTAATTGATTTCAGGAGGCGAGAATTTGCGGGACCAAAATGCCACGGGATGCAACTGATTGGTTACCGGGTCCTTTTGTGATAGAACTGCCCCCATGGCAAGGCTTGAAGCATCAGTTTCCACGATGTAGGGGAGTTCGGGGCGAGGGTGTTTTAAGATTGGTGCAGAGATAAATTTAGTCTTCAAATCCTGGAAAGCTTGTTCCGCCTCGGTAGACCATTCAAAACGTTTGTTTTTCTTTAACAAGGCAGTGATGGGCTGGACTATTCGAGAGAATTCGGGGATAAATCTGCGGTAAAAGTTAGCGACGCCTAACATGCTTTGCACACCTTTTACGGAGGATGGTGATGGCCATTTGAGAACTGCATCGACCTTCTTTGAATCCATACGCACTCCGCCAGGTGATAATATGAATCCCAAGAATTCAACTTCAGTCACGTTGAAAACACATTTTTCCAACTTAGCGAAAAGTTTGTGTTGACGCAATCTTTCGAGGACCATTTTCACGTGTTTCCGATGTTCAGATTCCGATGAAGAATAAACGAGGATGTCGTCAATGTAAACAACAACACACACATCTATGAGCTCTCTGAGGACATCGTTCATAAAATATTGAAAGGCGGCCGGGGCATTACAAAGTCCGAAGGGCATGACCTGATATTCAAATAGCCCATACTTGGTGCGGAAGGCCGTCTTCCATTCATCGCCCTCTTTTACTCGTACCAAGTGGTAAGCTCCTCTAAGATCCAGCTTTGTATATATGCATGCTTTTCTGACTTGGTCCAGGAGTTCAGGGATCAAAGGTAACGGATATCTATTCTTAACGGTGATCTGGTTCAGGGAGCGATAATCTATACAAGTTCTAAGGTCTCCTTCCTTTTTTGGAACGAAGAACAAAGCTGAAGAAGCAGGGGACTTGGAAGGACGAATAAACCCATTTGCCAGGTATTGATCCAGGTATTGTCGAAGGTGAAGGTTCTCAGGCTCGGTGAGGGCATAAATTCTACTACAAGGAGGAGTAGATCCAGGTATCAGGTCGATCTGGCAGTCATAAGACCTATGAGGAGGTAGAGAGTTAGCCTGATCCTTCCGGAAAACATCTTGGTATTCTAGGTATTCGGGAGGTAACTGGGGAGTCTCTGAAGAAATTGCTGCCAGTGCAACACCAGGTGGAGGGTGACAAGTAGAGACACATTCTGGAAACTGGACCGTTCTTGCTCGCCAATCGATCAGAGGATTGTGTTTCTCTAACCAGGGTATTCCTAGAATAATCTGAAACTGAGGGGCCTTGATCACATCGAACACGATCTTCTCATGGTGTCCATCTTGACTTACTAGCGTCACTTCTTGAGTGGTATGCGTTACTGGCCCGGAGGCTATCTCCGTACCATCCACCGTAGTAATGACGTCCTTTACAGCCTTGGGACAAAGAGTTAGATTCATCCTCAAAACCATTTCATGATCCACATAATTGCCGATGGCACCGCTGTCGACGTAAACTTCAATTGCATGTAATCGATCCGGATTATCAGGGCTAATGAGGCCATAGGTATCACGAAATGCGAGGTCACGGAACTGGTTTTCACGCTCGGCAAGAGGACCTCTATTCTTGTCGGGCGAGGTCGTTTCCCTGCTCAGAGTTTGTAACTTTGGTAACTGCAGCTCCTACTGCCTTCTTGGCAGGTTTCACCGGACAGTCTCGAAGAAAGTGCCCTGAGTTTCCGCAATAGAGGCATAATTGCAACTGTTTTCTCCTTTCCCGCTCCTTTTGTGTTAGAGGACCTTTCAGACCCCCTATTTGCATGGGTTCCCCGGAGTCTACTCCTTTGGAAGGAGTTGGCGGTTTGGAAAATACTCGAGCATCAAACTTGGGATGATCGGCCTTCCTGTTCTGCAGTCTGTGATCTATTTGAACGACTAAGTCTATATAGTCCGAACAATCTTGTGGGGGATTCACTACTTGGGCTAACACATCTTTGAGCTCTCCGCGTAGACCTCTATAAAACAGCGTAATCCTTTTGTCCTCAGGCCAGTGAGTTTCCACTATCAGTCTGTTGAAAGACGCAATATAAGCCAAAAGGTCTTGATTACCTTGTCGCAACGAAAGAAGCTCATTGTCCAAGGCCTGCCCCTGTGAATGTCTTGCGAACAGTTTTTCCATACTGAGCTGAAAAGCTTGAAAATCATGGAGGACCGGATCATCTTGATTTACTAGAGGGATCGACCAGTCTGCCGCATTGCCACTAAGGTACGAAAGCACGAAAGCTACTTTAGCTTGATCAGTTGGAAAGGCTGCTGGCCGGCATAAGAAATGCAACCGGCACTGATTGATAAATACTGCAAACCTCTTTGGGTCACCAGAAAATCGTTCGGGCGGAGCCAGAGGTACATTCCCAGGTAGGTTGATCTGCACTGGATTCATAGCGGATGTAGAAGGAAGATTTCCCCCAGATGCGGGTAACGGGGTCTGTCCGGCTTGTGACTGTAGCAATTGTCTAGCGAGATCATCTGTTCGCTCCTTGGAAATAATCAGTTCCCTTCTTAGAGCGTTCGTTTCCTGACGGCCTGCATGCACTTCTGCCCTTAGTTCCCCAAGTAACTGGGCTAGCTGGTCGGTATCCGAGGTTTCCATAGCGCCTGGACGGGAGTTTTGTGGTAGGCTTTGCGTTCTGTAACGCTCACCTGATTCCCGTAGAGGCGCCGGTCTTGACTGGGCGTATACCGTATCTTCAAAGGTGATGTGTAACACACGGCTGGCTCTTTGGGCTGGACCTCTGTGCACTGTATGTCCGGCTCGAAGGGTAAGATGTCTGCAGATAGAAAATGTGGGATTAATGAACTGGGTTATTGAATGTCTCTCTCTTCTTCCCTTTCTCTTCTCCTGTAGAACCCCAAAGGTTAACGCTCTCACCTTAGGTAAGTGAACGCCGTGCTCTCCATCTGCCTCGAGGCAGGGTGCTGTAACCAGTTTCTTCACTGGATAAGGGGAGCAGGCCTCTTGACTTCAGAGGACTGCTGTCCGTCGTTTACTGCACGAACGGTAAGTTTCGAGTAATTCTAATGTCTTTAAAGTCTTTAGTAATGATGTCTCTTGTTTTGCAGGGTTCCGGCGATGGCGGATGGCGGGCTGAAGTGAGTTGAAGATGGAGCCCGTGTGATGAATAGAAGCGCCTGGAAGCACGTAAGTAAGCGCTTGTTGCCTGCTTCACGATGCGCTCTAACTGTCTTTTTATTTTGCAGGTACAAGTTCGGGGCGGCTGCAGGGTGTCGGAATACCCACTGGGTTAGATGTGGAAAGGAGTAATGGCACGTGAGTATTAAAGTTCCCCAATGTCTTTAAACGCACCTTGTTTTGTCTTTCAGATGCGGGATGCAGCGCCGAAGGCCTCCGGAGCGTGCGAGGAGTTGGTAAGCTTTTGCCTTTCAGATGCCGGAATGCAGTGTGAAGACCTCCGGAGCGCACGAAGAGTAGGTAAGCCTTTGTCTTTCAGATGCCGGAATGCAGCGCGAGGCGTTGGTGACAGCCGATGGACCAGGTAAGTGAAGAGCTGTCACTGAAGCACTGAAGACCGTAATGCTAACCTGTTCTTTCTTGTCTTTATAGGTGTTGCTGAAGACTGGATTCAGAATGGCAAGCCTTTTTCCTTAGGCCCAGGATCAGATGCAGAAGACACGATGAGCGTTCTGCTGCTGAGGATGCAGAATAACGCAAAGCAAGATTCATCCATCGGGTGTGGTTTAAATAGCCTCCAGTAGTGCTTAGGTGTCTCCTTCCACAGCCACGCCTAGGTAAGAAAAGAGTTCCTGCTTTCCAGAAGAGTTCCAGTGTTCTGAATCTAGGGAGTGGCTCCTGCCCCACCCAACAGGAAAAGTAGTTCCAAACAGAAGAGGATCAGAGACTCAACTGGCAGGCAAGTAAGCAGCATGGTCTGCTGCAGGTAAGTCCACCCAAGCATTATGAGCCCGGCGCTTCCAGCGCTGGGACTGGGCATATTTATGAGCCTGGTGCCACTGGTGCCAGGACTGGGTCCAAAAGGTCCCAATTGGGACTGGTTGGCACTCGGAACCTGGGTTATGGATCTGCTTCCAAGGGAGTTGGAAAAACCCTGACCTTTTGGATGCAGAGATCATGACATAGAGTGCCAGGTCCAAAACATGGCACAGGATCTGGGTGGCATGCTGAGGGCTCAAGAGAACCCTCAGATGGGCATGCCGGCACAGAATGCCTCCAACTCTGGACCTGGTGCTCCAGAACAATGACGGGGGCAGCACCCCGACAACCCACCGGCTCCCAGGGAGGAGGCACAAGGGGAAGGGGGGTGTAAAGCCTTGGAGGAAGCTTCCTTCCCCACTTGTAGAAAGCCACTGGAGACTCAGGAACTGGAACAAAAATCTCCTGCTCCTGAAAGTCTCTCACCCAAGGAGCAGAGATGGGGTAGGAAAAACAAAGGATCCAAACAGACCCATTTTGTGGAGGACGTACAGATCTTCCAATTTGAAGGAGAGGGGTCCTCAGAGGATCCTGAGTAAAGGATCTTCTCCTTCAGAGATGGGGGAACTCCTCCCACAGAGAAATGGGTCCCAAAGGATTCAAATCCAGAAGGGGTAGATGTGGGGACTGAGCTAGCGCCGCCCATCATCCAACCCCAGAACCAACCACATCAAAATCCCCTGGTTCAAACCCATCCTGGTGACTGCCTCCAAAAAAGGGGGGGGCGGACCAGAACCAGGGGAACTCAAAACTTCTCCCATTTCTAGTTGCCACCTTTTTCTTTCAGATGCCCTAGGCTCCCCACAGACATCTGTCCAAATCTCTTCTCTCTCAATGTCCAAAACTAAAAAACTAGCCCACCAGTTGTCCAAAAATGGGCATTATTTGTGCCCCCTTGCGGAGAAGGAGGGAAGATACTATGCCCCGGTACAAATGCAGGGGCAGGGTATGATTTTGGCACTGGTGGACACTGGATCCCAAGCTACCCTTCTTTCCAAAAAGGCATTTGATGAACTGAATTCAGGAAGGGGGGAGAAATACCAAATTCCTCTCACCTCTCTTCCTGGACAACTTCAGAACTTTGACGGGAAGGAAATTCCCGTTGAGGAGACTGTGGATTTGGACATTAAAATTGGGCGACACAAGGTGAAACACCCGGTCATAGTTGTGACTCCAGAGAGCACCCCTTGTTTACTAGGGAATGACCTCCTGCAAAGGTTGTCAACCCTAATAGATTGTGTAAACAATGTCCTCTGGACCCAGACTAGCCGACCAATAAAGTTAAAACAGAGTATCAACCATGTTAGTTTAAACGGCACATTCCACATGGTTGAACAAAAATCTGATCAAGTAGAATTTCACTTCCAGAACAACCAAATTCCAGACGTGACAGAAATAGAAGTAGGACAACAAACTGGTGATGGGGGGTCCTCCTTATTTCTGAAAATCAACCTTCCTTCCAGTTTAAGGTGGTATTCCACACTGGAAGGAAACACTGAAATTCTTTACCAATCCACAATACGACATTCCCACTCCCATAGTCCAGAAAGATGAGAAATCAGCTCAGAGCCTGGTTGATATTCAGCAAATTGGAGAGCAGTTGTTCATCCCTGTTCAGTTAAATGAAGGGAAGGACTTGCCCGAGTGAGTGTGAACAACGGTAAGAGCTTCATCAGCAAAGCCATGTTCCGCCAACTCCCAAAAGATCCAGCCATTCCCACATTTAGACTGATAGACAAATGGGAAATGGATCTGGAAGCACCCAATTCCAAACATCTCCTGCCAAGCAGGTGTATGCTCAAAATCTCCATAGGCAACAAGAGGATAGTTCATAATTGTTGGGTCGTGCGAGACGTCAGTGCCGCCTTTTACTTAGGCAGTGACATTCTCAATCGCTTTGCCATTAGTTTGGACCTAATAAACTTCAAAGCTTGGTCCCTATTAGCGGATAATCCCATGGGATTTGATGATCCAGAGAAAGCATTTAGGTCAGCTGAACTGCTGCCTTATGCCTTCAGATTGGAGAGGAAGTCACCATCCCAGAAATGACCCGACAATTCTCCCTGGAAGTGAAAGTAAAACCCTGATGCTTATATTCATCTAAATGCTTCTCTCCAACAGCAAGGGTTGGGGGTAAACCCAACACCACTAGTCAATATAGAACATGACACCATTCCAAAAGAGGTGGATAACAGCGACATAAAGAGTATCACTCTAGCCACAGGCACCATAATTGGAATGGCGGTTGATGACCGACATTTTTCCATTGATTTAGGCAATGAACTGTTAGGACCAATCCCCAAGGACTGTTTTGACAGTGACAGTGATGACACCACAACACCAGACATGATCTTTACCCGGCATGGGGGGAACTCTCTGGTGTACACTTCCTGCCCTTATGGTAAGGAAGATGTGACTTGTGACTTCAGGAGGGATGAGGTGATTTTCCAGGTCCATGAGGGCTGCCTTTCCCACCTGAAGCCACCAGTCCAAATCAGCACTTTGACCAGAGATTTCTCCACCCAGCTGGAGGATACTGAGATAGCGAAACCAGAAGTCTTTCCAAGCTTCAGGCAGATGGTTGAAGAGAGCGTCAACCTAGCTGATGCCTGTGAGACTCTGGAGCAGAAGCAAAAGTTGAAACAAGTGTTCTTGGATTTTCAAGATCTCTTTGCGGTGGACTCATATGACTGTGGTCGCACTGAAATTCACACAACAACAATTCCCACGGACCCTGGCATGACTCCAATGTTTGTGAAGCAATATTGCTTGCCTCTCGCATCAATGGAGTCCCTTACTGAAATAATTAAGAACCTTGAGTCCTGTGGGATAATCCGTCCAGTCCACAGCACCTTCAATAATCCAGTGCTAGGGATATTGAAGCTAAACGGCCAGTGGAGACTCTGTGCCGACCTTAGGGAGCTCAACAAATGGGTCCATACTTCCCGATGGCCTCTTCCCTACATTGACCAAGGGCTGGCCCAGATGAAGGGGTCACAGGTATTCACTGCAATAGACCTGACCAATGGGTCCTGGACTGTACCTGTCAGTAGGGAGGACCAATACAAGCTGGCTTTTACCTTTGGGGGCCAGCAGTACACATGGACCCGGACTCCCTTCGGATACATCAACTCCGGCAATGAGTTGAACATTTTTCTACATAAGGCCATGCCCGACCTGGGTGAAAGGGGTAACCTGCCTTATGTAGATGATGTCCTCATCAAAAGCTCAACTGTGGAGGAACACAAAGCGGAGATCTGTTATGTTCTGACACAGTTGAAGGCTGCCGGAGCAAAAGTTTCCTTTCAAAAAGCACTGTGGTGTGGAACCTGTGTAAATTTCTTGGGGCATGAGATTACTCCTCAGGGTCTCTGTCCCCAGGAAAAGAAAGTGGAAGCCCTCCAGAAATGTAAAGACCCCACAACTCTGCGGGAACTCCTTGGACTGACTAAGTACAGCAGAAAGTTCATTGAGGGCTATGCAGAGATCACAAGGCCCCTGATTCATCTTTTGAAGGGGGGGGGGTCAAGTGGGAATGGGATCCAGAACAAGCCGAGGCAGTAAGACAACTCAAAAGAAGCCTCTCACAAGCACCTTGCCTAGCTTACCCTGTCAGAAATAAGGAGTTCTTATTGGAGACAGGGTTCTCTAATACATGCTTGACTGCAGTTTTATGCCAAAAGCATGACAAGGTCAATAAAGTAATCTCCTATGCGAGTAAAACGTTATCCTCTGTGGAAGAAAAATTCAACGATTGTGAGAAGGCACTCCTGGCAATGGTGTGGGCATTGAAGAATTACCACCCGTTTATCCAGGGGAACACATCATAGTGGAGACTCCACACCAGCCTCTGCAATATCTCCAAAGTGACAGAATCCGGGCTGGAAATGTGAGTAATTCCCAAATTACTTCCTGGATTCTGTCAATGCAAGGCTTTCCTGTGGAGGTCAGATATGGCCAAAACAAGAAGAGTCCCCTCACGAAAGGTCTGGCTGACTTGCATGATTGTGCCAGAGAAAACTGTCTCGAGGACGAGAGTCTAAAAATCAAGGACAACATGGAGGCATACCTCAATTCCCCACACAAAGTCTTTGAAGAAGACAAGTGTGAGGGAATGCCCACTGTCTATGTGGATGGATGCTCTTACCATGTTGACAACAACGGGCAAAAAGAACTTGTGGCTGGTGTAGGGAATGCATGGGTGAATGAGATCCCAGAACCCTCTGCTGGGTACAAGATTGGTCCCCGAAGTAGTCAAGTGGCAGGGTTGATGGCTGTGCATCAAGCCATCCTCACGGCTGTCCAACATCAACTCCACGAACCGATCATAATCACAGATTCGGATTATGTACGGAACGGGTTCGTGAAGCACCTAACTGGAAGAGCAGAGGCATGTTATGTGATAACAACAAACAATTGAAACATGGGAAGTTAATTCAAAATATTGATGATCTGGTCACCTCAAATGGGATGACCATCTACTGGAAAAAGATCACGGGTCATTCCAAAGTAGAGGGACCAGACAAAACTGGAAATTACTTTGCTGATCAGCTGGCCAAAACCGGGGCCATCCAAGGGGATCTAATAGAGATCGAGTCCGTGTTGGGGGAAATCCAGGTCACTGCTATCACTAGGTCTCAGACAAATGCTCACAATGATCTCTCAACTGCACAATGGAGTAAGGAGACCCCAGATGCTGATTTGATTATGGCTCAGAAGGGGGATCCAATAATTGGTAAGTTTTATCAACACATTGAGGAGCCTGAGAACTTTCCCCTGATGGATACCGATTATATTGGGAAAGAGGACCTCAGAGTGTTGATGAAATGTCCAAAAATGTTCTGAAATCCAAGCCGGTTTGTTGGTGAGGAAATCCCTAGCTGGCCATGATCAGTGGGTGGTTCCTACCTCATTCCGAAGCCTGATGCTAAGTCACGCCCATGATGCGGCTACAGCCGGTCATAGGGGGTTTCATACAACAGTTGAAATCTTAAGAGAGGTTGCATACTGGCCACACATGGGGCAGGGCCTCGACCAATACCTGAAGGGGTGTCTTGTGTATGCACAATTTCAGCCAACATCCCTCACACACCGTGCGCCTCTCCAAAAGAGGGGGATGACACTGCCATGGTCAGATTTGCAAGTAGATTTCATTGGGCCCGTGATTCGCTTCTCTAGCGGGAACAAGCACATGTTGACCATGACATGCTTGTTTACTAAATGGGTGGAATGTCTCCGGGCCCCAAATGGCAAGGCAGAAACAGCAGCTGCCCTGATGATCAACCACATCTTTTTGTGTTTTGGACTACCCCAAAGGATTGAGTCAGACAGAGGTAGCCATTTCACCAGCGAAGTAATGAAAAAGATGTGAGAGACACTTGGGGTTAAAAGGAAGCTACACATTGCTTACTGGCCAGCCTCTAGTGGTGCAGTAGAGATATAATAGAACAATTGTGAGCATATTAAAAAAGTTTGTGGCAGATTCTGGCCAAGTTGGGATATTTGATTACCTCTTGTCCTAATGGCCATCAGATCTACCCCTTCATCTGCAACTAAAATGTCACTGTTTGAGCTGATGACTGGACGCAGGATGGTGCTTCCCCAGCATCTGCTCTACAGGACCCAAGAACAGACATCTAATCTAAGAAAACACCTTCAACATGCTTTTGCCTATGCTCAGCGAAATCTAGAAAGATCATCCGACAGCATGAAGACCCACTATCACTTGAAGACTACCAGAAAGGAATACAATGTAGGAGACCGGGTCTACTCATACAATTTCCAAAGGAACCAGACCAAATATCGAACATTTCTGCCTACCTGGAGGGGTCCTTTTGAAATTGCAGACAAAATCTCACCAGTCGCCTACAAGATCCGCATCCCCAAAGGCAGTTTGGCAGAGGGGGAAGAAAAGTGGGTCCATATTAATCAACTAAAGTGTTGCCATCCTAGGCACACTCTGCAGCAACTGGAGGAGTCTTCTGGAACCCCAGAGGGGGCCACTCCAGCTCCATAAAATTCCAACTCTAAATAGTCCATATATAGTCTATAAAATATAATAATACAAATTTGTCCTGACTATCAAAATGTATGTGTCCGCCCCACTACATTAATAGTGGTGGGGAAATGTCTACAAATATGTTTTTGCTTTGTCATCCTAGGAGAGAGATAACCTATAGTTGATTGGAAACCATGGAGACTAACCAAGGAGGACTACCCGGGGACCGGGAGCAAAGATCGGAGGGGCCCGGAGTATCTCTCAATACTCCCATCAGGACTGGCGAGGAGAACCGATCGATTCACCCCTGATGGAGGAAAAGATGATGAACTTTGCCATTTGTGGAATCAGAAGAGATGAAACTGACATCCCAGTCTTGCAAATTCCCATTGATGGTTGATCAACGCTAATCGCAAGAGGGGGGCTCGTGGGATGTTTCAACCCACTAGTCCAGGCCCTGCAACATTACTGTGCATTGCTTGCAGCAGAAACGTCAGAATGGCCGCCGGAAAGCATGCTGCTCGCTAAAAATCACCAGAAAGTGCGCAGTAAAAATCTGAAAAATAGGCCGCCATCCACTTTTGCCTATGTCAGTGGTAACACAGGAGACCACTGCCAAAACCCATCATTTGGCTGCCCACAGATCAAAATCATTCAAAAAGAAACACAGAGCTGTTTTAAAAATCCATTTTTCCCTGGCTGTCAAATTTGCAAAAATCATGGCTCACAAACCACCAAAAAAGATCCAACCTCATTGTTGGGTGGTGAACATCATTCTACTTCGAGAATCCACATAAATACAATCTCTACAGAAGTATATATTATCTGAACAAAGTCCACTTTTGAGGATTGTTGAGCTGGAAGAAATCTGTTAAAAATGGGTGTAGTACCGTTACTCACCTCTGTCAGAAGCCGGCGATTTAAAACTTATCATGTGTAAAGTTGTACATTGAACTCAAACTATGCCAATGAAAGACTTGCTATCAGAAGCCTAAGAGGTGGATACAATTCAAAACTATATTCTAAAAAGGCTTGAAGTAAGAAATTGGTTGATGTATTTGTTAAAAATGTAAGTTATTTTTTAAGACAAGTCAATTTCAGACATTGGGTTTAAAAGTTAAAGTTTCCCACACTGGGCTTCAAACACATTCCACACCTCCTCCCTAAACAAAGGAACCTGTTCTCCTGTGCTCTGCTAAGAAACTGACAGGCTTGTGTGAAAAGGAACTGGGAGGGGCACCCTGGCCTGTTGCTCTGAGTGCAGACAAAGGGCTCCCTTGAGCTGAATGGAGATGCTAATTTGGGGCATCAATAGAAACTGCCCTGGCAGGAAGGAGGCCATGCGACTCTATGACTCAGCCAAGACCTTGGAGGCGGGCCAGACTGAAAATGTGGATTTGAAATTGGATTAAATATATGTTTAAGGAAAATACTTCTAAAATATTGTACCGAGCTGTCAAAAATATGAAACTGAGAGATTATTAAAATGAAAAATTCGCTCACAGTTTAAAACTAATCTGGAATCTGTGCGATGTTCTGAGACTGAACCACAAATGTTTTTAATATTGTGGCTATTGTGGTTGTGCTAGGAACGTGAAAAATTACAGAAGTATGACCAGATGGTATGTGCATGTATATGTAAAAAATTGTACAGACCGAAAAAGCGCAAAAAAACGGTAATTTGTGAACCGAAACTCGTAGGAACATGGGACTTGAACAGAGACGTGTCTTAATTAATCTATCATGTAAATATGTCTTATGAACAAGTTGTGCATATGGGAAATATGTTTTTTGGGGAAACATAGATTTTCTAAGTAAAAGCAAAGGGGAGGTTCTTCCCTGGGTTGTAAATGTCATGTGCGCTACTCCCGAGGGGCCAGGACTGGCCCAGCGCCCTCAGAAGCAGACCCGTCTTCCACTACTCCAGACCCAGCAGACCCCTACAGGGGCCCTTTGGACCGTGTCCTGGCGCCTTTGGCGCCAGGCTCATGAAGGGTTTCAGTCCCGGCGCCATAGGCGACGGGCTCATATTGATAAACAGTGTAATAATGCTTGGGTGCACTTACCTGAGGCAGACCATGCTGCATATTTACCCAGAACAAACCAGTCTGGTTGAAGTCCCTATTCCCTCCATTCAGGAACTCTTTTCTTACCTGGGTGGAACCGGTGGAAGAACACACACTGGAAGCACTTCTCTGCTATTTAAACCACGCCCGATGGAAAACACGTGCTTCGCGTTATTCTGCAGCAGCAGCAGGATGCTCACCGAGTCTGCTCCTGCATTCCAGGTCCAGAGTCATCTTCAGCTTCCGCGCAACAACCTGTGGATGAAGAAAGACACAGAACAATACTTACCAGATCCCGGAATCCAGTCACCGGCAAAACCTGCAAAGAATAAACATAAGGTTAGAAAAGTGCAACTCGCTCGCAGCCGCGCCCGCTTACCTGATCCATCCGTGATTGCAACAGAGCTAACCGCGGCCTTCTCTTCGGCAGCGTCTCTGCACCTGAAAGGCAAAGGACATCATTAAAAAGGGGTTCGGGTGAAGGCAGTCGCATTCATCTTAACTTACCAGTTTTTGCACGCGCAGTAGCGGCCGCATCAACCTCAGCATCCCGGCACCTGAAAAACAGGAAAAAGACATTATTTGAGGTGCCATTAAAAGCGGCCAACGATCATTATACTTACGTGCATCGGCACGTGCAGTGGCAACGGATATAAAGCCCGCAGCATCCCGGCACCTGAAAACTAGAAAAAGGACATTATTAGAGGTGCCATTAAAAGCGGCCAACGAACATTATACTTACGTGCATTGGCAACGGAAAACTACGCCCACAGCATCCCGAGGCCTGAAACAAAGGAAAAGGGACATTATTGAGGTGCCCATCTTTTAAAGCCTAAAGACTACAGTATACTTACAGGCATCCGCTCGTGCAGTAACGGCGGCATCGCTCTTTGGCATCCCAGCACCAGTGCCACAACTAAGGCCGCAAAAGACTTGAGCCTCAACACTGAACTCATCCAGTGACGTAACTGGAATCCACGCACCCCTGCACCAGACGCAGGATGGAGAGCTCAGCATTTATACGCCTAAGGTGAGAGCTCGCCGAGACAAGTAGAAAGCTAGGCTGTGGGAGAAACTGGCGATAGGTGGGAGAAGGAATCCCATCAAACGGTGATTAACCCTTTTTCTTCCACCTGCAGAAAACTTACCCTGCAAGTCAGACATTCGATAAGAGGAAGCCCAGTCCTGAGAGTCATCCGAGCTCTACGCTTCTCAATTGAAGAAACAATAGCAGCCCAGCCGGGATCAGCGCCTCCGTGGGAATCAGGTGAGCGTTACAGAACGCAAAGCCCACCAATAACCTCCTACCCAGGCGCTATGGAAAATTCCGACACAGACCAACTGGCCCAGTTATTAGGGGAATTAAGAGCTGAAGTTCATGCTGCCCGCCAGGAAACAAATGCCCTTAGGAGGGAATTGATAATATCAAAAGAACGAACTGATGATCTCGCCAGACAGTTATTACAGAAACAAGCGGGGCAAACCCTGCTACCTAATTCAGGAGGGAGCTATATCCCAGCAGCTTCAGCCAATCCTTTTCAAATCAACCTACCCGGAAATGTGCCATTGGCACCACCTGAACGCTTCTCTGGTGACCCTAAAAGGTTTGCGGTGTTTATAAATCAATGTCGATTGCACTTTCTTTGTAGACCTGCAGCCTTTCCGACTGACCAGACTAAGGTAGCCTTTGTGCTTTCGTATCTTAGCGGCAGTCCCGCTGATTGGTCGATCCCTCTGGTTACACAGGATGACCCGATCCTTCGTGATTTCCCGACCTTCCAGGCAAATATGGAAAGACTTTTTGCAAGGCATTCCCAGGGGCAGGCCCTGGACAACAAACTCCTTTCCCTACGACAGGGCAATCAAGATCTTTTGGCCTACATTGCATCATTCAATAGGCTAATCATGGAAACCAGATGTCCTGAGGACAAAAGAATCACGCTTTTTCACCTGGGTTTGCGTGGCAAACTCAAAGACGTCCTTGCCCAGGTAGTGAATCCTCCTCAGGATTGTTCAGAGTACATTGATTTGGTGGTCCAATTGGATCACAGACTACAAAACAGAAAGGCGGATCGATCCAGGTTTGAAACACGAGTGTTCCCTAAGCCTCAAAGTCACACCAAAAGAGTTGAAGCCGTCGAACCTATGCATATTGGGGTTGTAAAGGGTCCCCTAACCCAGAAAGAACGCGACAGGAGACGACAAATGCAACTATGTCTCTATTGTGGAAATTCATGACATTTTCTTCGAGATTGCCCGGTGAAACCACCTAAGAAGACAGTGGGAGCTTCTGATAAGAGTTCTGAAAAGCCTGAGCCGGGAAACAACCTCGCCCGACAAGTGTAGAGGTCCGCTTGCCGAGCGTAAAAACCAGTTCTTTGACCTCGCACTTCATAATGCCAATGGTCCTCGTAAACCCAGAGCAACCGGATCGTTTGCATGCAATTAAGGCATGCATTGATAGCGGAGCAGTTGGAAATTATGTGGACCGCGAATTGGCTTCCGGGATGAACTTACCTCTTTGTCCAAAGGTGGTTAAAGACGTCATTACCACGGTGGATGGGACGGAAATCGCCTCCGGACCAGTGACCCATACCACTACTGAAGTGACGATACTAGGCCAAGACGGGCATCAGGAGGTAATTGTGTTCGACGTGATCAAGGCTCCTCAATTCCAAGTAATTCTAGGGATTCCTTGGTTGGAGAAACACAATCCTCAGATTGATTGGCGAGCAAAGACGATAAAGTTCCCAGAGTGCACACCAACTTGTTATCCACGACCCAACATTGGCCTAGCATCAGTAACGGCTGACGGTCCACAATTACCTCTAGAGTATCGAGAGTTCCAAGATGTTTTTCAAAAGGAACAGGCTAACACCTTGCCACCCCACAGATCATACGATTGTCAGATAGATTTGCTATCCGGTGCAACGCCCCCTTGCAGTAGGATTTACGCCCTTACCGAGCCTGAGAACCTTCATCTGCGACAGTATTTAGACCAGTACCTGGCCAATGGCTTTATCCGTCCGTCGAAGTCCCCTGCATCCTCGGCTCTGTTCTTCGGACCAAAAAAAGAAGGTGACCTCAGAACCTGTATAGATTATCGTGCTCTGAACCAGATAACAGTAAAAAAACGGTACCCCTTACCTCTGATCCCGGAACTCCTTGACCAGGTAAAAAACGCCTGTATTTATACTAAGCTTGATCTCCGGGGAGCTTATCACTTGGTACGGGTCAAGGAAGGAGATGAATGGAAGACGGCCTTTGGCACTAAGTATGGGCTATTTGAATACCAAGTGATGCCCTTTGGACTATGCAATGCACCGGCCGCCTTCCAATATTTTATGAATGATGTCCTCAGAGAGCTCATTGATGTCTGCGTTGTCGTCTACATAGATGACATTCTTGTGTACTCATCTTCAGAAGCTGACCATCGAAATCATGTTAGGGCAGTCCTTGAAAAACTTCGCCAACATAAACTTTTTGCCAAGCTGGAAAAATGTGTTTTTCATGTCACTGAGGTTGAATTTTTGGGATTTATTCTGACACCCAAAGGAGTCCAACTGGACTCGAGAAAAGTAGACGCTATCCTCAAATGGCCGTCTCCTACTTCCGTGAAAGGCGTTCAAAGCATGCTAGGCTTTGCCAATTTTTACTGTAGATTTATTCCAGAGTTTTCACGAGTGGTACAACCCATCACCGCCCTCTTAAGAAAAAATAAACGCTTTGAATGGTCCGCAGAAGCAGAACAAGCCTTCCAAGAGCTAAAGGCTAAATTCACCTCGGCGCCAATACTGAAACACCCACGCCCGGACCTCCCTTACATCGTTGAAACCGACGCCTCCAGCTTAGCAATGGGAGCAGTCCTATCACAAAGAGATCCAGAGACTAACCAACTGCATCCTGTGGCATTCTGGTCTCGGAAGTTCTCGGCGCCTGAGATCAACTACACCATTACAGACAAAGAGCTTCTAGCGATTAAATCAGCCTTTAAGGCATGGCGGCATTATCTCCTCGGGGCCAGACACACCGTCACAGTGATCACCGATCATCGAAATCTGCAGTATCTGAAAACCGCCAAGGCTCAATCCTCCAGACAGCTTCGCTGGGCTCTATTCTTTGCTGAATTTGACTTTGTGATCACTTATCGCCCCGGCAACAAGAACAGCAAAGCGGATGCTCTTTGGAATGGGAGATAACGTTGCCAATCCAGAACCTGTACCAATAATTCCTGAACAAAGGATCGTGGGTCTGATTTCTTCACATTCCATTGAGGATATTGAAGAAAAAACTAAACAACTTGTAACCTCACCAGACTTACTGAACTGGTTACAAAAAGGAAAAGATTTCACCGTAAGCAATGACTTGCCTTATTTCCAAGGACGATTGTTCCTACCACACGCCGATTTACAAAGACAGGTAATCTCCTGCTATCATGATTCATTAATTGAGGGTCACCCTGGCATTGCCAAAACCACAGAAAAGGTGAAGAGACACTTCTGGTGGCTTTCGTGGAGAAAAGACATAAAGGAATTTGTGATGTCCTGCGGTGTGTGCGCTCAAAACAAGGGTCAGAAGAAGAGGCCGGCAGGTCTTCTGCAACCATTAGACATCCCACCGTGTCCCTGGCATACCCTTTCCATGGACTTCATCACAGACTTACCCTCCTGTTCCGGGTACAACACCATTCTTGTTATTGTGGACCTGTTTTCTAAAATGGCCCACTTCATTCCGCTAAAAGGCTTACCTTCAGCATCAGTCCTAGCCAAAGTATTTCTTGAAAACATCGTCCGGCTACACGGCTTCCCATCAGTACTAATCTCAGATAGGGGGAGCCAGTTTATTTCCCACTTTTGGCGTAGCTGTTGTCGATTAGCTCAAATCGATGTAAGACTTTCGACCAGCCATCATCCCCAGACTGATGGGCAAACCGAGAGAACAAACCAGACTCTCGAGCAATATTTACGATGCATGCTACAACAGTCGGAGAGTAACTGGAAGGATATCCTTTGGATAGCTGAATATGCTTACAACAATTCAGTTCATTCGGGTACCAGGAAGAGTCCCTTCTACATCTTGTATGGGATTCATCCTCGAACCTCCAACCTTGATCCACCTCAAGATCTTGGAACACCCGCCGTGGATCAATTGCACACCGTTATTACCCAAGCTTTTAAGGAAGCGACTGCACATTTACAACAAGCTAAAGAGAGGTACAAAAAAGGAGCAGATCAACACCGAAGCAATGCCCCTCAATACCAGGTTGGGGATCAAGTCTGGCTGTCCACCAAACATTTATCGTTTAAAGGGCCTCGCACCTTCAACCCCAAATACCTGGGACCATATCCAATTACGGCCATAATTAATCCAGTGGCCTTTAAATTAGAATTGCCAACCCATATGAGAATACATCCTGTATTTCACGTATCTCTTTTGAAACCCATGCAACCTGGAACCAGATTCACCAATCCTCCAGAGCCCATTCAAGTGAATGGGGAGCCCAAATTTGAAGTAAAAGACATTTTGGACTCTAAAATCATCAGATCAAAGCTATTCTACCTAATCGACTGGAAAGGCTACGGACCTCAGGAAAGGTCATGAGAACCCTATGACCACGTCCATGCTCCTCGTCTAGTCCAGAAATTTCACCGAACCTTTCCCGATAAACCAAAACCCCCGGGGAGGACAAGTTTGGGAGGGGCCTTGAGGGGGGGTGCTGTCATGGGCGCTACTCCCGAGGGGCCAGGACTGGCCCAGCGCCCTCGGAAGCAGACCCGTCTTCCACTACTCCGGACCCAGCAGACCCCTACAGGGGCCCTTTGGACCGTGTCCTGGCGCCTTTGGCGCCAGGCTCATGAAGGGTTTCAGTCCCGGCGCCATAGGCGCGGGGCCCATATTGATAAACAGTGTAATAATGCTTGGGTGGACTTACCTGAGGCAGACCATGCTGCATATTTACCCAGAACAAACCAGTCTGGTTGAAGTCCCCAGCCATCAGGGCTGGGAGGAACTATTCCCTCCATTCAGGAACTCTTTTCTTACCTGGGTGGAACCGGTGGAAGAACACACACTGGAAGCACTTCTCTGCTATTTAAACCACGCCCGATGGAAAACACGTGCTTCGCGTTATTCTGCAGCAGCAGCAGGACGCTCATCGAGTCGGCTCCTGCATTCCAGGTCCAGAGTCATCTTCAGCTTCCGCAAAGCAACCTGTGGATGAAGAAAGACACAGAACATTACTTACCAGATCCCAGAATCCAGTCACCGGCAAAACCTGCAAAGAATAAACATAAGGTTAGAAAAGTGCAACTCGCTCGCAGCCGCGCCCGCTTACCTGATCCATCCGTGATTGCAACGGAGCTAACCGCGGCCTTCTCTTCGGCAGCTTCTCTGCACCTGAAAGGCAAAGGACATAATTAAAAAGGGGTTCGGATGAAGGCAGTCGCATTCATCTTAACTTACCAGTTTTTGCACGCGCAGTAGCGGCCGCATCAACCTCAGCATCCCGGCACCTGAAAAACAGGAAAAAGACATTATTTGAGGTGCCATTAAAAGCGGCCAACGATCATTATACTTACGTGCATCGGCACGTGCAGTGGCAACGGATATAAAGCCCGCAGCATCCCGGCACCTGAAAACTAGAAAAAGGACATTATTAGAGGTGCCATTAAAAGCGGCCAACGAACATTATACTCACGTGCATAGGCACGTGCAGCGGCAACGGAAAACTACGCCCACAGCATCCCGAGGCCTGAAACAAAGGAAAAGGGACATTATTGAGGTGCCTATCTTTTAAAGCGTAAAGACTACAGTATACTTACAAGCATCCGCTCGTGCAGTAACGGCGGCATCGCGCTTCGGCATCCCAGCACCAGTGCCACAACTAAGGCCGCAAAAGACTTGAGCCTCAACACTGAACTCATCCAGTGACGTAACTGGAATCCACGCACCCCTGCACCAGACGCAGGATGGAGAGCTAAGCATTTATACGCCTAAGGTGAGAGCTCGCTGAGACAAGTAGAAAGCTACGCTGTGGGAGAAACTGGCGATAGGTGGGAGAAGGAATCCCATCAAACGGTGATTAACCCTTTTTCTTCCACCTGCAGAAAACTTACCCTGCAAGTCAGACATTCGATAAGAGGAAGCCCAGTTCTGAGAGTCGTCCGAGCTCTACGCTTCTCAATTGAAGAAACGATAGCAGCCCAGCCGGGATCAGCGCCTCCGTGGGAATCAGGTGAGCGTTACAGTAAATGGCAGCATCACTCTGACACATGATGACACAGTGTTTCTTTCTCAAATCAGGGGACAGGGAATTCTGTAACCTATCAGATCCTTAGAGGGTTGGGCATAGACAATCAGCCTCCCCACCCACTTTGGAAATGGATAAATAGGGACTGTTGAGGACCAGACACACACACTTTCTCACTCATCAACTGATCCCCTGGCGAAGCACCCTGCAGGAAGAACCAGGCTCCAGATCCAAACTCTAGAACCAGACTCTAGAACCCTGAAGCAGAGGCCTAATCCAAAAAGCAGAACCCTTTTCAGCAGGCCTTTAAAATCTTGCAAACCTGATTTTAACCCCTAAACTTCCAAGGGGCACCACAAAATCCAACAGCCTGGCTGAGCTGTTTTGCTGTTCTAGCTAAGAACCTTGTGCTAGAACCAAGATCCAGACCAATAGAGCAGAGCTGTACCGAGAACCAACCCGTCAGATCAAGTCCAAGACGTCGCGCAGACCAGAGGGCCTTGCTGAGAGCAGAACCCAATGCCTGAGACCTGTACGGTGGCAAGTGAAGTCCAAACCCTTGACCAGATCTTTGACGGGCCCATTCCATTCCAAAGCCATAGGAGTGAGTATTTAGTCTAGAACTGTCCATCGTCATCTCTTAGTTTAAAGTAATCCTATTCAATCCATTTCAACCTATCCAGAACTGCATTATAGAATCTTGTGTCCATCCTGAATTCTTCTCATTATATAGTCTGTGATAATTGTAGCGATAATCATCTGTGCGCTGATATTTTCTGAAGAAAGTCAAGTGTCCTGGCGCACAGCAATCAGAGCAGAAGGCGCCCTGTTCTGCTGGTTGTCCCGTTGGGTACCTTGTACTTTCATAGCTCCCTAGTATAAGTCCATCTTGGTTCCTAATCTTTAAAGCGCATCTTTCATTTTTGAAATCTTGACTCTGTTTCTGAAAAATCTGCCTTCACAAAAACCTCTGTAACATTTGAACCGTACGTCCTAGACATTCCAATTCCTTAAAGTTTTTCCGCAATCGCGTTTCCCCACATGGAAAAGTTGCCACAAATTTGCAATTTGCCCCAATTTCACTCCATGTAAAATAGCTATTTCTTGCTTTCAACTTCTGAATTTCGTTTTCCATCTGCTAATCATTCTACAATCATTGCTAGTGTTGACCTGAACCAATCCAAAGCAACTCTCACTAGTTCTGAATCCCATTTAGCGAATTAAAATCGTTTTTAGCATTTTCCCATTCATTGCAAATCACATTCAAAAGCATTTTGACCTGTTTTTAAAGCATTCCTGTTCTTTCTAAGCTTGCTGGGGGGGGGAATAGGGATTGAACTGCACTGATTGTTATTCCTGATACCTGTGTGCCCTCATTAGATATCTTCATATTGAATATTGTGGGGAGTGAGTAACAATAGGGGGAAAGAGTGATTATATTGACTTTGGTTGAATTCATATCAAGTTTATTTCTGTGTTGCATTTCTTCCTATCATTGCATTTTCTTGAAACCATACAATGTATTCTCTGCTACATGATCCTTCCTATTCCTACTCCCAATTGATTAAAGAGATTGTTGATATTGTAATATTACCCATTGCTGATCATTGTTCATATTCATAAGTGTGATTTTCAGATATTATTCATATTCATATTCATAAAAATATAATCCCTATATTGTTCAATTCTTCAAATAAATCTTTTAATTTGCAAAAGAAACCTATTTCTTGGTTCAGTGAGACCGGCGGAATTCAAAGAGAGGGGCGTTATATAAGGGGACATCATCCAGAATTAAACAAACCTTTGACATGAAAATATATAAATAAGGGTTTCCATTGGGCATCCCATCCTAGGCATTGATTTAGTGGGAGTGCTGGATTGAAATCACTTACAACCCGTCCGCACTTCACGATAATATCTGTGCTTCGCGGACAGTTCAGAACTGCATTTTCTACTGATCTAGGAACTTTCAATTTCAAATTTTCCTTTGCAAAGCTCCAACACCTATTCCTACTCATCCATTAACAATCTAGTACACAGTACATACTTTTAGCAAAACTGCTATTTATCTTAAAATGCAATCAGCTAATGTCATAACACGCGCAACATGTTCCCCTGTCCACCTGACCCTCCATATTAGTGTTTGGTGCCTCTTCCATCATTTCCCTCCCCACGTTTCTTTCTAAGCTCTCCTGCCAAAAAAAAAAAATGCCTCCAAAAACAGTAAAAAAAATGTTCCTTTAGGAACCACCTTTCACAGTTAAAAACATAGAACAAAAAAAAAATGTATGGACTCAATCTACTTTATATTTCTCAGTAAAGTACATAGACTCAATTAGATTTTCCAACATTTCCATTTGCATTTTGTGTTATGCTAATGGCAATATTGTGGCGTTTATCCTCCATTCCAGGGAGGGAATGGTGGACACTGGCCTTGCAGCCCAAGCTATCAGCCCAAGCGAAGCGAGGGTGGATAATGAGGTCTCTGGACCATTATCCCCCCATTCCAGCCCCTGTAATGGGGGATGAAGGCCATTAGCACCCTAGGTTCCCAAAGCGGGAACCCAGGGTGCCCAAAAAAAGGATTTTTCTTCCTACACTGGGACGCCGGAGGCGTGGCAGTATAGGAAGGAAAATCCTTTTCCAAGATGGCCACCATGGAAAGGGAAGGGAGGGTTCCATACAGGGCCCCTGTTTGCTTTCCGTGGCAGCCTGCAGAAGGCAAAAAGAGAACTCTATGACCATATTACCACAAGCACATTTTTCTTCCTTTTCAAATCTATCCCAATTTCAAATAACTTTACCACAAAGCCAGTCCCAGGTGGACATGCCCACTTTAACCCCATGTTTTGTCCCTCATCGTCATGGCCAGTAGCCAGATTGTCCGGATCATGACCTTATTCCATGACCCGGACAATCTGGCCACTGCCGATGGCCACAGGCTACACCTCAGTCACCAAAGGTATATCACTATTTTTTGTACCTACATTATGACACTTTGCTGGAAATCCACCCATGTTCTATTTTTTCAAAAGTATCAAATGATTCACATACAATTGTCATATAACCTAGCCCCCTCTTTACAAAATCCCACCAAACTTTGCAAAAACATGTATATCTATTTGTATTATCAGTTTGCCAAATTAAGTGTAGATTTGTCAGATGATACCACATTTATAAGCCTTTGCAATATTTTGGGACCCCCCTCTAATTCTGCCCCCTCTTGACAAAATCCCACCGATCTTCGCAAAAACATTTATATCTAGATATATTATCAGTTTGCCAAATTAAGTGTAGATTCGTCAAATGGCACCTCATTTATAAGCCTTCACATTATGTTGGGACCTCCCTATAATTTTGCTCTTTTTGAATAAATCCCACCAAACTTCGAGAAAACATTTATATCTATTTATATTATCAGTTTGCCAAATTAAGTGCATATTCGTCAAATAACACCTCATTTATAAGCCTTTACATTATTTTGGGACCCCACCTCTAATTTTGCCCACTCTTGATAAAATCCCACCAAACTTCGCAAAAACATTTATATCTATTTGTATTATCAGTTTGCCAAATTAAGTGTATATTCGTCAAATGGCACCTCATTTATAAGCCTTTACATTATTTTGGGACCCCCCCTCTAATTTTACCCCCTCTTGACAGAATCCAATCAATCTTTGCAAACTCATCCGTCAGGAATATAATTTCTAAAGTACATAAAGTTCCATTAAGTGGTGCCAAAGTTATAACCCATCAAAGAACTGCTTTTCACCAAACCTGTAATGCAGAGGTGTCTGCGAACTTTCACAGGACTGTTTGCGAACACCCGGACTGTTCACGGACTTTCGCAGTGAAAAACATCATATTCCATCCCATCCTCATCACCCCTCACCTCTCCAGAGATTATTTAGATAAGTTTGACAAGTGCAATGTTGTGTTTTTTAATATGTTTTTACCGCGATGTCCGCAGACACCGACCGATGTCCGCGAATCCAAGATGGCGGGCATTTCCAAAAATCTGACGCACCTCACGCTTCATGCCAACCAATCAGTGAACACGTTGTGTGTCCGGTGACATGACGCAAGTCAAGTAGCCAATCGGTGTCCTGTCCATGGTGCGAACAGGGAAGTGTGTCCGCGGAGCGGACATAGATATCACAAATTTTTTTGCCTTACGTTTTGGTCATTTAAAAAAAACTACTGGACGGATTTACACCAAATTAAGAAAAAAGCACGCTTTTGGGACCAGGCCACCGCTCCTGCCACAAATTTGGTGAAAATCCGTCCAGCGGTTTGGGCTGTAGGCTTGAGCAAAGTTTTTTTCCCATTATGTCTATGGGAAAAAAAGAAATTTTGGGACCCCCCTATAACTTTGCCCCCCCTGGACCAAACCTCACCAAACTTCGTGGAAAAAATTAGAGTGGGCCATATACTTTTTTTTTTGCAAAGTGTGGTGAGGATTCATCCAGGGGGATCGAAGTTATAAGCCGCCCAAAAAGGCCATGTAATTAAATACATATGTGAGTATAAATATACATTTGTGTATATACTCATATTGTTCCTCATTTTGGATATAGATCAGGTTTTTATATATTATTTGAGTAAAGTTTATGCATTAATGAAAAATCTTTCTTCTCTTTTCCGGAAGTAGGTTTGTTATGACTTTGTAAACATAACATATTACAGGAATAGGATTTTGATGTTATGTATAGTGTTTAACACAATAATATGAAATAGCTAATGTAAGACATGTCAATAAATGCACTACTAGAATGGAATGAAAGTCAAAATCAGAAAAGTCCATCGTAAAAATGAAGGGGCTGAGTTAAGCTGAATTGCAAGATCACCTTCCCCCCGATCCGCCTACCACACTCCTTTTTTTTGCAGCCTTGGTGCTTCTACCTTCAATACTGAAAGTAGCTAACCACTGACTAGATGGGCAGAGAAAGAAGAAGAAAAAGGAATAAGGAGAAGGTGAAGAATCTGAGAGTGTTGAATTTTGATGAGCACTGAGAAGACAAGACATACATTATGTGAGCAGTATTAAATAGGGATTCTGTTCACTCACAAGCTGCCTATTGCCTACTCCTACATGCTGCACACTTACCACACCAGCACACAGGATTTAAAATCTCCATATGCTGTAGCTACCCCAGCCCACCAATTCATTTCATTTGGCATAGTGTTACCAGAACTTGGAACTTGGGAGCAGCCTCTTCACTGCCACCCCTGCACTGTCTCCATGGTGCCAAAGCAGACAACAAACAGTAGACAACAGAGGAATTAACAGCTGTGAGTGGTCACGATTACAGTGAATGGATGTCTCTAGGCTGGGCTCCAGCCCTCTGTTGCACATTATGGCGCTTTACTGCTGGCAGATATACCTGGCTACAGACGCCTTATCAGCAAGCTGCACTGCTCAGAGGACAGCCATGTGCGTGCATGGGACCTGTGTAGTGCGACGTGCACCATACTCTCGGACGCGCCCATTGATCAGTTAAGAGTATTCCATGAAGTTAAACGATATGGCCACTTTCTCTGATGACAAGTTAACGCAAAGTTGGAATGTTGATCTTTATGTTTTGTGACCAAGTGGATTGGAAAGAATCTATGGGCATGTCATAAGATTTTGACCCTTGAATGGGTACAGTTCTTCATTGTTTAGCAGAGGAGAGGTGGCCACATTATTTTGCTTTGACATGCTGGTTGTTTTTCTACATATTAAGACACACTGGTCAGTGATTTATGATTTTGCCCCAAACTATGTTAAGATTTGAAGGAGCAATGGGAGAACAAACCTATGGTTTATTTGAAGATTTGGTGTAAGGAGCCAATCCGGAGGACCGCTCAGTAGCAATATGGTTTAAATATCATGTTTCTGCAATTGATAGGAAAATGGTCCTCTTAACCTGGAAGAATTCAGCTGCTCCGCAATATATGAGTTGGTGGAATGAATCAGCAAAGTGGGCATCCCTGGCATGGACTGTCGAGGGCTCATTCGGGAAATTCCTGCAGGAGTTTAGTAAAGTGTTCAGTGAAGGTCCACTTCAAAGCAGCAAAGTATCAAAGCAGCAACATATCACAGTGTCAAATTATGACAGCAGCAAAGTATCACAGCAGAAAAGTATCAAAGCAGTAACATATCACAGTGGCAAAATATCACAGTGACAATGAATCAAAGCAGCAAAATATCAAAGAGGACAAATATCAGAGTGGCAAAGCATCACAGCAGCAACATATCACAGCAGCAAAATAGTGAGAAAATATTACAGCAGCAGGATATTACAGCAGTAAAATATCATAGCATCAAATTGACAGATTATCCAATTTCTCATCTATCAAAAATGACAAATGATTAAAGTGGTCAAATATCTCAGTTTAAGACGGTATCAGTGGTAAAGTAACCAAATGGCGTTTCTTACCTTACTGCTGTGTGATCCAGTGGTAAGGGCAGAGGGTGTTGGTGTGCAGGGCTCGGGTGCCAGTAGACCAGGCCAACAGGAAACCGCCTTTGCTGGCTGCCTGAGTAACGATGCTCTTAGAAATTGAGCTTTGTGATGTTGTGAAAGACATGATTCAAAAGGATCAGTCCATCAGCAATTGCCATTAGAAATGCAGCTGTCATGCCATTGCGGGAATACCAGCAAGGCATGGGGCACTGTAGAGGCTTTTACGACAACCAGGGGGAGAGCAGGGTTCCCCCGCTGATAGCCTGCTCCTTTCAGTTGAAGGAGTGCTCTACCCTAGCTTCAGGTGTTGTCAGCCACAGATCTGCGTTGACTCTTTGTACACTGGCAACATTTTTGGAGCACCAGCGTGCGGTTTGTCTCTACAGATCTGTGTGTGCTTGCATATAGCAATATTCCTCTATGGTGGCTGGGCACTATAAAATGTGCAAAACTAAAAAAAGTTTTGAGAAAAGAGTGGAGTCAACCGCTACCCTGGTCATTGACGCCTCGGTAGGATTCTCTTTTGAGAAGCAGTGGAGCTAAATTAGCACATATTGATTAGCTCTTAACCTGAACACAAAGAGGTTAGATTGTTTTTCAAACATAACAAGTTGAAATCTATTAGATTTTCAAGAGTAGATATTTTTAAAAACGAAATATGCCATCCTTGGCACAGAGAAACATTTTTTACAAAAAGTTATGCAATGATTGTGCATATAGGTGGGTTAGTACATCAATAGTGACTGTAATTACATGTACTGCTAGTGTTGCGGCAGTACGTAAAAATTGTAGACACACACAGAGTTCAGGTGTTTCTAGTTCTGTGAGTATATGGAGCGGCCAGTGGTTGAAAGTGTAGAACTTGCTGGTGGATGCACCGGACTGTCTTCAGGACTGGGGGAACATTTGAGCACAGGAGTGCTTGTTAAGTGCCAGGCACCTGAAAATGGTGAGACAAAGGATGGAGTGTTATAAGGGAAGATTTAAAAATGAGGTGTTCAGGGGGAGACACTGCGAAAAAAGAGACCTACCGAGGGTAGTTGGAGCGTCATGGCTAGCGTGGTTTGATAGGGGCCAGATTCTGGGTAAGTCGCTGGTGAATGGTTAAGTCCAAAAAATGGACCGACGGTCTCTGAAACAAGTTGGAAAACCGAGTTGGTTGGGATGTAATGAATTACAATGAGCAATACAGGAAATGGTAGTAGGAAACAGTTACCTGGTCTGGTCAGAAAATTGAGTCCCAGGTGGTTCTAGATGAGAAGATGTCTCTATCTAGGGCGCGGGGTAAAGTCGCGGTCCATTGTAGACAACAGAGAGAAAGGGAGTCGGCCATTAGGCAGCTAATTGCAGAGGTAGGAAGTAGTTAGTGAGGCGTACTGGTGCAAGCGTCGAGATGTCATGCTGTTGGTGCACACTTGTACAATCAATATCGAGTGCCTGTGATCGAGGTAGTTGCCTGGGTAATGGTAAGGCATACTGGTGCAAGTGACAAAATATCTTGGTGCTAGTGTCCAGCGGTCTAGTCAATATCGAGTGTCTGTGGTCGACTCGTTGTTTGTGATTGTGGTTGTTATTTTATTATTATTTTTATTGTTGCGACCTGAATGTGAGATTAGGAAATCAACAAGAGGCCGGTGCCCGTGTAGATGCAAGTTACGGTTTTAAAGGCAGAAAAGTCAAAAAACAAGGCCGGTGTCCCGTGGGGGCTGGGGCTCCCGTGATGTAGATGCAGTGGGTAGTGGCAAACAGCTTGCAGAAACGATATGGCTGGTGGATCCCATGCGTTAGTGGAAATGGGAGCAGTTTGAAGCAAAGCTTACCTCTGCAGTTGAGCTGTGTCGGCGACTGACGGAACTGTTTGATACATGCGCATGCGTATATAGATCGAATTAGTTAAAGGCGCGCTCATATGGCGCATGCCCGGAGCGGGTAGTGTTACTGTATCTGCGCATGCTCGTTGTAGGGAAACAGGACTAATAGTCTTTGGGATAGCCGGTAACCCTCGAGGGTATCAGGGAATGGGGCACGTCAAATGTGGTAATTGTCCATGACGATCAGTATCAAAAACATATAATAAATAAATCAAATGGTGGTGCGGAAATGCATGCTGCAAATCCATACACTTCTTGGTTCATAGTAACTGTGGTTTCTGAGAAAAACCTTTTAGATATTTTTAAGGTACTTTTAACACAGCATGAAGGAACAGGGAATTCTGTTAATACTATAAATACTTCAAACATACATTTGCATGTGATTATTGCGGCATACAGGCAACATGTCAAACAGTGGTCCAGGGGGTGGACGAACAGATTAATTCTATAAATCAAACGTAAAGTTGCATATGATGCATACAGGCAACATGTCAAAAAAGTGGTCCAAGGGGTCCTGTATGTACATACATTTGCTGGTTCGTTCTCAGCAAGTAGAACACTTTGGACTTTTCAAAGAAAGCATTGAAAAACAGACATTTCTGATAATCAAGGATGGTATGTAGATCTATAGGTGGTTATACCTTAGATGGGAGCGGGTCTGGGAAGGCTGATGGTCTGGAAAAAAACTCAGGTGGGAGCTGTGCACAGCCCTTAGGTGAGGACACTGAATCATTTGTTAAAGAAAAGGTTCCACTCGATGGAAATGTTTAGACCATTTTTGACAGAGTCAAGGTGGTATATCCATTTCGGAGTGCCAGATCGCGATCACATCCGCGGAAAGGATTGTTTACGGTCTACAAGATGACCCAGAAAATGTCATTATGGCTGTGTTTTTTCAGCTTGAAGTCGGCTACTAGGGGTTTGTCCTCGACGAGATTCTTGACACAGGAGCGGTGTTCACAGATTCGTTGTTTAATTTCTCTTTTACATGTACTGATGTAAATCAGGTCACAGGACATTTGATGACATATACTGACCATTTTGTTTTGCAGTTGCTGAAGTTAGGAAATGTCCATCTGGTCTCTATTAAGTCGATGTGTTTGATGTTTTTGGTTAAACAGCACACTGAGCAGTTGCCGCATTTGAAGTTGCCTTTCACGAGGGGGAGATCCCACAGCGTGGTCTGCTTTGTCTTTTCTTTTGTTTTGTCTTCATATGTGTACACTAGGCGATCTTTTAGATTTCTATCGCGTTTAAATTTAAATGCAAATCTGGGTCTTTCTGGTTTGAAGACATCTGTGTTCAATTTATCCCAGTGGCTGAGAATGCTCTTCTTGATACAGTTGCTAAAGGATGTGAAGGTGGTTATGCATGTCATCCTTGTTGTTTGTATTTCTTTGGCTGTTGGAGTGAGGCACTGTTCTCTGTCAGTGTGTTTTGCTCTTCTGCGAGCTTGACGTATAATGTGACTGGGGTAACCTCGTTCTTTAAGACATATGCTGAGATCGCTACTCGTGGAGTCATATTCGTTGTTGGTGCTACAGTTTCTTCGTAGTCTATGGAACTGACCGAAGGGTAGGTTCATCTTTAGGCCTTTAGGGTGGAAGCTGCTGTAGTCCAGAAGGGTGTTCTTGGATGTGGGTTTCCTGTATAGGGTCTTGGCTAGATCGTTGTTGGGGTCTTTGTAAATGTGAAGATCTAGGAAAGGTATCTTATTTTGGTTTTGCTTGAAAGTGAATTGGATACAGGGATTGTGTTTGTTGAGCCAGTCTACAAAAATGAGCAGTTGATCATACGTATCCTTACAAGTCATAAAGACATCGTCGATGTATCTACACCAACATCCAATAGAGTTTCTGAAGGGATTAGAGGTATGGTAAATGGAATGCTGTTCAAAAGAGTCCATAAAAAGATTTGCCACATCTGGGGCGAAAGTTGCCCCCATGCTCGTACCGTGACACTGCTTGTAAAGGTTTCTTCAAAAATGAAGTAGTTTTCTGTTAATGCTATCCTTGTGCATTCTAGCAGAAAATAGGTGGGTGGGTCTAGGCGGGTTCTTTTATCCAAGTAGGATGCCAAGACTTCTATACCTTCCATTTGTGGAATGCTAGCGTAGAGTTAGTCTACGTCAAGGGCCACTAGTAGATCAGTGCTGTCCATAGTTAGGGTTCTTAGCTTTTTAATCATTGTAGTAGTGTCTTGAATTAAAGATGGCATAAGGCTGATGAAAGGTCTTAAAAAATGATCGATGTAGATCGATAAAGGTTCCAATATTGAGCCGATCCCGGCTACTATCGGTCGTCCTGGTGGGTTGTCTGTGTTTTTGTGTATTTTCGGGAGCAGGTAGAAGGCTGGAATGATCGGATGATGGTTTACCAGGAATGCCTTTTCATCTTCATGTATCCAACCCTCTTGTCAGGCATGGTACATTAGGCTTTCGATTTCGGCCAGTAATCTGGTGGTTGGATTGGTAGGAATCTGTCTGTAAACCTTTGCACAGTTGTCTGGTCACTTCGTTGTTATAGAGGAGGTGACTCCAGAGGACAATGCCTCCCCCTTTGTCTGCTGGTTTGATCAAGAAGTTGTGATCTCCTTCTAGTGATTTGAGTGCCTCGCATTGTGGTTTAGTAAGATTGTCTTTATAGTGGATAGTATTGTCTCTAAACATTTTTCGCATTTCCAGTAAAATGTGATTTTCAAAGCTGAGGATCTCCGGACATACCATCGATGACAGAGGTGTAAAGGATGACAGAGGTTTTAGACCTGTTGTTTCTGGTGGATCTTTTTCCAGGCTGTCCCTGAAGAAACAGCGGAGGCGGATGGTTCTGAAGAATTTTCTTAGTTCTACTCCTGTGCTGAACTGGTCAGGTTTTGTGTTTGGTATAAAGCTAAGACCTTTACTGAGAAGGTTGATTTCGTCGAACGATAAGATGTGATTGCTGAGATTGAAAATTGGTATTACCACGTTTGCGTTGGTGGGCGGGACCCATTGACGGGTTCGCCTTTGGTGGGGCCCTTGGTGTCTCGGCCGTCCGCGCTTGCCTCACCCTTGAAAAAACTGCTGCTGTGGTTGGTTAGCTCCTTGGTTTGTCCCTGCTTGTCCATTTGTTGTAGAATCGGAGTCGCTGCTGTGAGAGCTGTTTGAGAAAGTTACAAATTTCTTGTTCCTTCTTGGGTTTCATCTATTGTTAGATGTTGTTTGGTTTAGTTGGTCGTAGAAACCGGGTACTAAGTAAGGGTGGGTTTTCTCTTCTTTATAGTTTTTTATATCGTTTTGTAATTTCCAAAGTTTTTTGTCAATTGTGAATTTTTTTAATTTGACTATCTCTTCTTCTATTTTCCCCAGGTGGGTTTTGATTTCTGTGATTACGCAGTCTGTTTTAATTTTGTCTTCAAGGGTTTTTAATTCTTCTTGTTGGTTCTTACTTTCCTCGTCTGCTGTCTCGATCACTAAGATGATCCAGTCGCATGAACATTTGTTACCGACTCCACTGAATTTCTTCATGAACCGGGGTTTGTCAAGGAAGACTCGTGGGGATATTCTTGACCTGTAAACCATCAGGTATCACGCTGGCTTTTAGATATTCGAGCATTAGTTGGCCATGAGACTCTGTCCGGATTAGTTTTTTCTTTTTCTGTAGTAGGATGTCTAGATCATTTGGGCCAGTATTGTTGGCTGGTTCTGTTGGTGTTGTAGTAATACCTAAAAGTGATAGGGTGTCTAGCAATTTTTTATAGAGTTCGTCAGAAAAACTAACAATATTAACATTCTCCATTGAGTGTTATTTGATGAATAGATAAGCCCAACAACCAAAGGGTTGTCCAAAGGGATGTATGAGATAAGGCAAGGAACCCTCTTTTTTTTATAAGGGGGCTTGACTCCAGAGGGTAAGGTGAAAGTTTTGAGAAAAGAGTGGAGTCAACAGCTATCCTGGTCATTGATGCTTTGGTAGGATTCTCTTTTGAGAAGCAGTGGAGCTAAATTAGCACATATCGATTAGCTCTTAACATGAACACAAAGAGGTTAGATTCTTTTTCACACATAAAAAGTTGAGATTCGGTACATTTTCAAGAGTAGATATTTTTAAAAATGAAATATGCCATCGTTGGCACAGAGAAACATTTTTTACACAAGGTTATGCAATGATTGTAGATATAGGTGGGTTAGTAGATCAATAGTGACTGTAATTACATGTACTGCTAGTGTTGCGGCAGTACGTAAAAATTGTCAACACACACAGAGTTTAGGTGTTTCTAGTTCGGTGAATAGATGGAGCGGCCAGCGGTTGAAAGTGTAGAACCTGCTGGTGAATGCACCGGACTGTCTTCAGGACTGGGGGAACTTTTGAGCACAGGAGTGCTTGTTAAGTGCCAGGCACCTGAACATGGTGAGACAAAGGATGGAGTGTTATAAGGGAAGATTTAAAAACGAGGTGTTCATGGGGAAACACTGTGAAAAAAGAGACCTACCGAGGGTAGTTGGAGCATCATGGCTAGCGTGGTTTGATAGGGGCCATATTCTGGGTAAGTTGCTGGCGAATGGTTAAGTCCAAAAAATGGACCGACGGTCTCTGAAACAAGTTGGAAAACCGAGTTTTAAACAGCCTTATGCCATCTGACATACAAGACACTACTGCAATGATTAAAAAGCTAAGAACCCCAACTGTGGACAGCAATGATCTACTAGTGACCCTTGACGTAGAGTAACTCTACACTAGCATTCCTCAAATGGAATGTATAGAAGTCTTGGCAACCTACTTGGATAAAAGAACCCACCTAGACCCACCCACTCTTTTCTGCTAGAATGCACAAGGATAGCATTAACACAAAACTATTTCATTTTTGAAGAAACTTTTTACCAGCAGTGTCACGGTACGAGCATGGGGGCAACTTTCGCCACAGATGTGGCAAATCTTTTTATGGACTCTTTTCAACAGCATTCCATTTACCATACCTCTAATCCCTTCAAAAAACTCTATCTCGGATGTTGGTGTAGATACATCGACGATGTTTTTATGACTTGGAAGGATACGTATGACCAACTGCTCATTTTTTTAGACTGGCTTAACAAACGCAATCCCTGTATCCAATTCACTTTCGAGCAAAACCAAAATAAGATACCTTTCCTAGATCTTCACATTTACAAAGACCCCAACAATGGTCTAGCCAAAACCCTATACAGGAAACCCACATCCAAGAACACCCTTCTGGACTACAGCAGCTTCCACCCTAAAGGCCTAAAGATGAACTTACCCTTCGGTCAGTTCCTTAGACTACGAAGAAACTGTAGCACCAACAACGAATATGACTCTACGAGTAGCGATCTCAGCATACGTCTTAAAGAACGAGGTTACCCCGGTCACGTTATACGTCAAGCTCGCAGAAGAGCAAAACACACTGACAGAGAACAGTGCCTCACTCCAACAGCCAAAGAAATACAAACAACAAGGATGACATGTGTAACCACCTTCACGTCCTTTCGCAACTGTATCAAGAAGAGCATTCTCAGTCACTGGGATAAATTGAACACAGATGTCTTCAAACCAGAAAGACCCAGATTTGCATTTAAACGCAATAGAAATCTAAAAGATCGCCTAGTACACACATATGAAGACAAAACAAAAGAAAATACAAGGCAGACCACGCTGTGGGATCTCCCCCTCGTAAAAGGCAACTTCAAATGCGGCAACTGCTCAGTGTGCTGTTTAACCAAAAACATCAAACACATCGACTTAAAAGAGACCAGATGGACATTTCCTAACTTCCGCAACTGCAAAACAAAATGGTCAGTATATGCCATCAAATGTCCCTGTGACCTGATTTACATCAGTAAATGTAAAAGAGAAATTAAACAACAAATCTTTGAACACCGCTCCTGTGTTAAGAATCTCGTCGAGGACAAACCCCTAGTAGCCCACTTCAAGCTGAAAAAACACAGCCATAACGACATTTTCTGGGTCATCTTGCAGACCGTCAACAATCCTTTACGCGGAGGTGAACTCCGAAAACTTGAGCAGAAATGGATATACCGCCTTGACTCTGTCAAAAACGGTTTAAACATATCCATCGAGTGGAACCTTTTCTTTAACAAATGATTCAGTGTCCTCACCTAAGGGTCGTGCACAGCTCCCACCTGAGTTTTGTCCAGACCATCAGCCTTCCCAGACCCGCTCCCATCTAAGGTATAACCACCTACAGATCTACATACCATCCTTGATTAGCAGAAACGTCTGTTTTTCAATGCTTTCTTTAAAAAGTCTATTGTGTTCTACTTGCTGAGAACGAACCAGCAAATATATGTACATACAGGACCCCTCGGACCACTTTTTTGACATGTTGCCTGTATGCATCATATGCAACTTTATGTTTGATTTATAGAATTAATCTGTTCGTCCACCCCCTGGACCACTATTTGACATGTTGCCTGTATGCCACAATAATCACATGCAAATTTATGTTTGAAGTATTTATAGTATAAACAGAATTTCCTGTTCCTTCATGCTGTGTTTAAAGTACCTTAAAAATATCTAAAAGGTTTTTCTCAGAAACCACAGTTACTATGAACCAAGAAGTGTATGGATCTGCAGTATGCATTTCCGCACCACCATTTGATTTATTTATTATATGTTTTTGATACTGATCGTCATGGACACTTACCACATTTTACGTGCCCCATTCTCTGATGCCCTCGAGGGTTACCGGCTATCCCAAAGACTTTTAGTCCTGTTTCCCTACAACGAGCATGCGCAGATACAGTAACACTACCCACTCCACGCATGCGCCACATGAGTGCGCCTTTAACTAATTCAATCGATATACGCATGCACGCGTATTAAACAGTTCCGTCAGTCGCCGACATAGCTCTACTGCAGAGGTAAGCTTTGCTTCAGACTGCTCCCATTTCCACTAACGCATGGGATCCACCAGCCATAGCGTTTCTGCAAGCTGTTTTCCACTACCCACTGCATCTACATCACGGGTGCCCCAACCTCCACGGGACACCGGCCTTGTTTTTCGACTTTTCTTCCTTTAAAACCGCAACTTGCATCTACACGGGCACCGGCCTCTTGTTGATTTCCTAGTCTCACATTCAGGCCGCAACAATAAAAATAATAATAAAATAACAACCACAATCACAAACAACGAGTCGACCACAGACACTCGATATTGACTAGACTGCTGGACACTAGCACCAAGATATTTTGACGCCTGCACCAGTATGCCTTACCATTACCCAGGCAACTACCTCAATCACAGGCACTCGATATTGATTGTAGAAGTGTGCACCAACAGCATCACATCTCAACGCTTGCACCAGTACGCCTCACTAACTACTTCTTACCTCTGCAACTAGATGCCTAATGGCCAACTCCCCTTCTCTCTTTTGTCTACATCAGACCGCGGCTTTACCCCGCGCCCTAGATAGAGACATCTTATCATCTAGAACCACTTGGGACTCAATTTTCTGACCAGACCAGGTAACTGTTTACCTACTACCATTGCCTGAATTGCTCATTGTAATTCATTACATCCCAACCAACTCGGTTTTTCAACTTGTTTCAGAGACCGTCGGTCCATTTTTTGGACTTAACCATTCACCAGCGACTTACCCAGAATCTGGCCCCTATCAAACCACGCTAGCCATGACGCTCCAACTACCCTCGGTAGGTCTCTTTTTTCGCAGTGTCTCCCCCTGAACGCCTCGTTTTTAAACCTTCCCTTATAACACTCCATTCTTTGTCTCACCATTTTCAGGTGCCTGGCACTTAACAAGCACTACTGTGCTCAAAAGTTCCCCCAGTCCTGAATACAGTCCGGTGCATCCACCAGCAAGTTCTACACTTTCAACTGCTGGCCGCTCCATCTACTCACCGAACTAGAAACACCTGAACTCTGTGTGTGTCTACAATTTTTACGTTCTGCCGCAACACTAGCAGTACATGTAATTACAGTCACTATTGATGTACTAACCCACCTATATGAACAATCATTGCATAACTGTGTAAAAAATGTTTCCCTGTGCCAATGATGGCATATTTGTTTTTAAAAATATCTACTCTTGAAAATGTAATAAATCTCAACTTTTTATGCTTGAAAAAGAATCTAACCTCTTTGTGTTCATGTTAAGAGCTAATCAATATGTGCTAATTTAGCTCCACTGCTTCTCAAAAGAGAATACTACCGAGGCGTCAATGACCAGGGTAGCCGTTGACTCCACTCTTTTCTCAAAACTTTCGCCTTACCCTCTGGAGTCAATCCCCTTATAAAAAAAGAGGGTTCCTTGCCTTACCTCATACAAAACTAAAAAAAGGCATTTCTTTTTTTCACACATGTTTAACCGTCAGCGAAAGTTGGATCCTTTAATTTAAGAAATTGACTGCTGCAAATACAACTCCAAAATGCCTTACACTGTTTTAGGTATGCTCTAAAAGTGAATTGCTTTACTGTTGCTTCAAACATTTACTTCATGCATGTATTGTTTAAAAAGTAACAACCTCAGTCACTGCGCGAGTGGCACAGAAACACAGGTTAACATTGAGGAATTACACAGAAGTATAAGAGTGTTCTCTTCAAGGGAATCCTAATACACAGGATATACAATGGCATAGGATATAAAATGGCAAACGCGAATTGAAATGTTTTGCCTGTTACTGAAATAGAATCAACTAACAGCGGTTAAACATTGCACGTCAAAGTACAGAACACTCAAGGAAGCCCGCTTCCTGAGTGGAAGTTTACTCTGGGGGTTCAGAGCCATGCCAAACTGGAAGGGCTTTACGCCAGGCAGACATTTTTCTATAAATAATGTAATTTTAAATGATACAATGCCCATCTGCTTGACACATTCATTAAGACAAACAAGTACAGAAACAATTATTTTTAAATTACCTCATGAATGTCTATCCATTTCTGAACAGAGCAACGTGGCGCTGTTACGAACCTGACAGTGATTTCCCAGCACAGCTCATTTTATTGCTGTGCCCCCGGATTATGTGAACTGGGCACCTGCCTATAATGTAACACATTCAACATACAAATAAAAAGTAGATGTTGGGATGTACACTTCAGTTCCGAGTCTTGACTGTGGCTGCTTTCACTTTCAGTCTCTTATCGATTTTGGAGATAACTCCTCTTGGGTGGAGATGGAAGCAGAGGATGAAGAACGTTTATTCGACAAAATGTCATCAGGTTCAAACACATCATAAAAATGGGCGCCCTTCCGTATCGCACATGGTTACATCAAAAACATTGTTAAGACACATTTCAAATCATATAAACACATATACTAGGAGAGCTATGCTCGCAGCCTAATGTGTTTATTGTGATACTTGTACAAAATGGACGGAGGACATTGTCACTTTGTTATTATCTTCCTCCTTAGCAGCCAGGCTCTATGCAAATAATGAGCAACAACAGACATTACTGAAGGAGTAGAACATTGACTTAAAATAATAGTGGGGGTCCGAGTGAGTAAATACCAGCCTCCAACATGCTAGGTCTCAGATACATCTGCCTTAGCTGTAAAGTCGACATGCACAGAAAAAGAAAATGTGAAACTGTCTCCTTAGCAACACCACACATTGGGCAATAATCAGAGTCAGATCCTTTCCATTGATGAATAAAAGCAGTGATGGGCAGGATCCCAAGTCTGAACCTCGTATACAGCGATCTTTCATAAACTGGTGTAATTACATCTAAGTAGGCCTTAAAGCCAACCTCCCGCTCATGTTCCAAGTACTCCAAGCACAGCTTTAGCCTTGAGACATCCAGCAAAAGATGATCCCATGCTCTTTGCTTAGAGAGTTGTTTAAGACAAGTCATGCTTGAAGCACAGATGATCTGCGGACTTTCCCAAAACTCGCTCGCTTTCAGGTTGGCCAGTAGGTTTTTCACATGGGATATCTATTTCAGGCTATTGACTCCATAAGGAGACATAATGGTTGGCAGCGCATCCCTACACTACCAGGTTGAGTCCATACTCTTACCCAAAAAGGAAACTGATCTGAACATAACTTCTGAGCCCAAAGGGGTGGTGCCATATTCTAGATGTACAAGGGCAGTCTGTGCACTAACGGATATTGATATTAGTTTCTTAAGAAAATAGTTTTCCCTGACCAGCATCTTTTCAACGTTCAGACCCTTATAATGCTTCTGAAAAAGCTTGCTTCCGGTATAATTCCAGTGCTGGTGATATAGCACCGCTCCCATGGTGGGTGAACCAATGCAAACTAGCACCTGCAAAATGTTTCCCGCCTGAGGACCGCCCTACTAGTCTGGCCCACCCATCCTGGACTTGCCTGGAATCTGACTCCAAGGTAGTCAAAGCTTTTGATCTGTTGAATTGGGTCATCTTCTATCATCAGTTTAATCAAAATATGCTTCCTTATATTTGTTCTAAAACCCAACAACTTGGTTTTAGACATTTTTACAGTGAGACCAAGATCTCTACACTTCCTCAAAAACAGAGAAAGGGATTGTTTCAGACCCTGGGGTTTGATAGCGATCAATACTGCATTGACTGCATAGAACAGGGCCGGAAACGTACTTGATGCCAGTTTAGGGCAGTCCTGACACCCACTTAGTAGCGCATCTATGATTTCCTGGACATAGATGTTAAATAAAAGTGTGGCCAGGACACATCCCTGCCACACAGAACCAGGCCTATCCCAAAAAAGGTTATCAGTTCACCTCCCAGACCATATTGAACACAGGCTTCCGTGTCTGATAAAGTAGTGATAATATAGTAATAAGGAACTGTGGTATCTTACGCTCCGCCAGTACCCTCCACAGCTCCACACGGGACACTGAATCAAATGCAGTCCTCAAGTCCAGAAATAACACGATACTGATGCATTTTACATAAAAAAGTGTACTTCTGGACTATGAGGAAAAGTATAAAGCATTGGCCCACTGTTCCCTGACCCTTCTGGAAGCCAGCCTGATGCACACTTATCATATTATTGCTATCTATCAGTTCAGAGTTGTAGATGGTTCAATATAACTTTCCCGAACAACTTCCCAACCCCGTCTAGGAGGGAGATAGGTCTATAAATAGCCAGAAGGTCACTTCCACTCTTTTCATACAGTGGGGCAATAACAGCTTTACGCCCCAGGCTATGGGAATTCTCCCTGTGGCCAATATAGCATTGAAGATCTGGCATGGCATAGGGGCCAAATAGATGGTTTGTCTTTAAATAGATCTGTTGGTATTAGATCCAGGCCTGTCTCCTTGCCACTCTTTGCAGAGCCAATTGCATCCTCAACTTCTTTAAGAGTAATGTGAACACTTCTATATCTGATGTACAGTGGCTAGCTGCTAGGGGATATAGAGCAGAGACAGGAGAGTTCAGTTTCTAGAAATGCACCCTCCATTCTTCGTTACCAATGCAACAGACCAATGAATGTTCCCCTTTAATCTCATTATCAGACACCAATTTCCAAAATAGGACAGTGTCTGTAGGGTGATAGGCATTAAATAAACCCTCTAATTTTCACATCAGGAATTCTTTGTTTTTTATAAGAATTAAGTTTTTGTATTTGAGTCTTAGGAGCCTCAACTTAGGTTTGACAGCCCCCACTGGGTCTCCAATGCATTTTAGAATATTTTGTTTTGGCGGCTCAACAGGCCCATCGTACTATCCAGCCCTACCCGCTGATTTTTGTTCAATTGCATGGCAGGCACTGATATAAGTGGTAAAAATGTAACCCTTGAGTTTTTCAAACTCTACCAAGATTGTAGCAACCTCAGTCCCTGAATTGCAAATGTATTCTATATTATCCAGGACTGAGGCATACAAGCTATAGTGGGACAGAAGCTATATCTCCAAAACGAGTCCCCACCAAATCCCATGAAAGGTTGATGGCTAAGGGAAGATGGTCATTTTCTATCTTAGTGAGTACTCTAAAGTCATCCACCCGTGCCCAGTCGATTGCAGAAATTAAAATATAGTTGATTAATGTATTACCATTATGCCCAGTAAAAGTCTTTTTAGCTGGATGGTCGTTGGCAAATCTACCATTACAAGCCCTTAGATTTAGATTGTACATGAAGGTAGACACTTGGACAGCTAGACAGTGCATTGTTAGTGGGCAGACCATGATCAGGGCTAAGGCTAATCTTAATATTTTAATATCCTAAGGCTGATCTTGGTCATCCCATAGCCCTTCCAATTCCTTAAGTGGTTCTAGCTGTAGTTTCAAATCTCCCACCACTAGTATACAATATTTAGATGGCAGTATAGAGTTATTATTAGAAAACACAGCTTGAATACACTCCAGACATGCCAAACCATTTGAGTTTGAAGGCCTATTATAGATATTGATTAAACATAGGGACTCATCTGTGTTGACCTTAATAATAAGCATGTGTACATCAACGGAAGGAGTTATAACTTCATTGACCTCCCTAACTAAAGATGCCTTAGTCCAGACCAATAGCCCTCCCCAGGGCCTGCCCTTTGTTTTCTTTGATGCAGGGACACAAAAGGACTGGTATCCTTGTAGCATGACTGGGTCCAGAGCCCAGGTCTCCTGGAGGGCAATTACATTATACCCTTGCATGAAGCAGCTTCACGTCAGATTGTCCATCAGCTTGTTCACCCATGCAATGTTCCAAGAGAGAAAACTGAGCCCTTCTCACCTGAGGCCTTTCAATGTTGCTCCGGGCCCCACCTCTACCCAGTCAGTCAACTGCCTCCAAGTTCACAGAATTGGCATCTGATTTTTGTGTGTAGGGGCCAGAGGGCCAATTGTTGCTTTCACTTGGACCTCTAGTGCATACACATATCGCGGCAAAGGTGGAGTCAAATCCCCAGAGATATTCTTTAGGGCAAGAGGCATACAGCTCAGAATAGGAGTATACTTTTGCAACCCACTTACATCATACTATAATTTTATATCTCATAGACAGCAACATTTCAGAACATGCATAAAATAGTGAGACAATCGCAGGTGATACAAATTCAATTAAAACCCAATTAGAGGCGCTGTTCCACTTTGGTAGTTCTATAATATTGATGTCACTGTTGCTGATTGTAGATAACAGGGAGTTATTACCCCACATTTCCAGAAGAGAGGTACGATTTAAAAATGGACTTAAACTTTAGGAGTGAGTTCCTCTAATTTCACCATCTTGTTAAACAGCAAATTATCATAGGACTTATAGGGCCCTATATAGGGTCCACAGAGCAGGACCACACAAGCCAGTAGGTAGCAGGTAGATGGAAAGGTAGTTGCAGTTGGATCTTTAAAAGGTGCAAGTGTACTGTGATGGAAAGTTACTGCTGCTTTAGAAGTTGGGTTTTGCTTGACATCCCTTTGTATACCATCTGGAACGGGCTGATTTTTTTCCAAGCTCGGTGGACTTGCTTCACGTGGGCACCCCCGCATATCTAGAGGCCCCTGAAGCATGATAGATATGATATGACAGGTTATTTATAATGTGCTTAATACCCAGAGCTTTCTAAGCGCGGACCAGGGCATCAAACCTATGTTGCTCCATGTTGTCTTGCTTCCAAGACGAGCACGTTGCCTCTGAGCTATCCTCCCGAGCATCACCTGTCTAGTGTTTCCGTCTCCCTTCTCCTTGGAAATAACCGGTTGTTGGGAGATGGATGGAGACACCTTCTGTTTAGTGTGGTTCAGAGTGGTACCTCGGAAAATCACATTCACGGAAGCTGCATTCTTATGAAATTTCCAAGATTAGTTGATTGCTCAGCGTTTCTGCCTTTTTTACGACGCAATAGGGGGGCTGTCCATCATTGACTGCTCGATACACAGAGCCTGAATTGCATCATTTTCTGTAGCTGCCATAATGTGTAGAGACTCATGTTGCTGGTCTTTTCTCGATAAACCGACTTGTTCTATATTGGACTCGAAACCAATAAAGCGTAAGATGTTTCCAATTACTTTGATTCCTTTGAGCCCACTTCATCAGCACTATTGGTGACATTGGTGGCATTGTCGCCACAATCTGGAGATTGCAGTTTTGAATGCAGTCAAGAATAACATCAACCCCTCAAGCACAATGAATTTTAGCTCCTGCTGCTCTGCTGCCATATTTGAGCAGAGAATAAATAGAGCCTCCATTTTGGACAGGATTAAATTAGTTAGAAGGGGGGATATTTGTGCACCTGTAATAGAAGGGTGTTCTTGAAGGAGCTGATACAACATCAGCAATATCGCTTTCACTATAGGATAATTCTGACCGTGAGACCAGTGCTTCCACATTGGGACTTATTAAAATATTGGAGCCAATAATAATGTCTAAATTGGTCAAAATAGGACCCAAAGAGTTGCTCTGGAACAAGTTAAGAAGGGAACCATTGCTGTCTATGGACGGAAAACTATGGGACGGAAAACTATGGATAGAGCTGTTTTTACAATTGTCCATCTGCTCATTGGGAGGAATATGTTCTGACGTCGCTATCGGATATGGGGGGAGACTCCAGGGCCTGTAGTACCACAGGAGCTGCCTCAAGAAAACTGGTAACTTTCAGTTGAACTAAGACAGGCATATTTCATTGTCCTTTTTTACTCTGTAAAAAGTACCTATGTATAGGGGAGCATAGCAGGTCTGGGTCATTTGTGTTGAATGATCGGGATAGCAGTCCATAGTTCTGTGCATTGTAATTCCTCAAGGCTGTGTGTGGTATGAGGAGTGGGTGTGGCAAAGGATCTGAACAGAGGAGCTTTCAGCTTCCGAAGGGTACATTTCGACTTTATTGATGTTTGTTTTATGAAACGTGTTCTACAGAGCAAGTCCTTGCACTAAAGTCTTCATACGAGCTGCAGCAAGTTTTCAGGATCTGGAGAAGGGTTTTGCCGAAGGAGCATCAGAAGGAGGCTTGTAGTTTATTGTTGAGATACTTGGGATCTTTACCACATAAAGAATTATTCATGGATGACTAGCAAACATAAGTAAATATTCCACTGAGGAGTTCTGAGTCACATCTGATCTACAGCAAGAGTTGATAGTCAGCCATGTATAATTGTATGTTGTATATTGATTGTACTGCTGAGCTGCTATCGAGACTTGAAATGAATTGTAGGCTGGTGGTGAGAAGGTTGAAAAAGAAAGTCTTTCCTCTTATAAAAAGATTATTGATTCCAGATGTGCCTAGGCTATTAGCAGCTGCGGCCTGGAAGTGGGCTCTGGGCCAGGGTTTCCTTTGGTCTTCCTAAACACAGCAAGGAGAGACATATAGATGTAAAGCATGTTATTCTGGATGCAGATGGAAGAGGGGCTTTTTAAGAGAAACAGGCAACCTGATTTGGATTATGGGCTGGTTTATTTCACTGATCAATATTCAACCACAGCGATTTCAACAAGTGCTGCCGAACTGGTATGTGGTTCTTGGAAAACTGCCGCACTCAAGTCCTGCAATGGTGCTTGGGATGTCTCGAGCACCTGGTGTCATCAATAGATTAGATATAGTGCAACCAGTTAAGTTCTTGGCAGAGCTGTCCTGTTCTTTGTCTTAATGCTCTGTGACTCTGAAGCATTATGCCATATCTTCTCAAGAGTGTTTAGTGGTCGGGTTTCTCTTGGGGAACACCCATTGGTGTGCCGGTAATAGGGAGGTATTACAATCTCATTCAAATTATATGTGACCTTATAGGTAAAAAATATAGTTTTACATCTACTGTCGGATCATCCTGTTAATGAACACTTACAATTCCAAGTATTGTCTGAGAAGTTATTGTCTCAGAAGCTATGCTTGGCATCCATCAGACTTGTCTCACATGTTAGCGCTCTGGATTTAACAGATCATACTTTCCTTCATGTATTAAATTTCACACTTCTCAAAGGACCAAGACCAGTTCTAGATGAACTGAAAACCTTAATGTTCGAAGGCTTCCCAAGCTCTGTATAGTGTGTTGCTTACAACAATATGATGTGTTGCTTACAACAATATGAACTATGCTCTAGAGGCTTCTGGGCGTGCTTCCAGGGACAGCAGCATACCAGTCTCCTACCCTACCTTAGCCCGATGGGTTAAATGGGTTATGTGTCAAGCTGGGATTGTCATTTCTGTACACGGGGCTCACACGACTAAGAGGACTGTGTCGTCAATGGCATTTTTGTTTGAGGTACGACTGGAAGATATCGCTAATTATGCTAGCCTAATGAAAGTGTGTGCCAGAAATTCGATTGTAAAACTATTGTGCATGCTTCGGCTGCTGTTGTGATTGAGTGTCGTGATTGAGCTCTGAAGCATGCATAATACCAAGCCTCTGTGACATGCCATAACCTAACGATTACTTAAGTTTGATTACAGATTTTATTAATGACACAGAGACTGGTTTTATCCCACCGGTTCTTTTCATCCATGATAAATGATTTAGATCCATTCCTGCTGAATAGGTTTACACCATGCATGGACTTTTCCAGCTGGTCAATCGGCACTCAATAGATATTATTTGTGTTGGGTTGTTTACTCTTCCTTCCACTGTGAAATCCAGATACTTCTTTTGAGGAAGCGGTCGAAAGAGAATGGAGCATTGGAATAACAGCAATTTATGGGACAGAGTAAGTATGAAGAAAAAATCCTGAATTGAGACTGCGCCCAGTGTTGCAAAGTGATTTAATATATATAGAAAAGTGCCCTTCCTGATGACATCTGTTTCGGTCTCCCTTGAGACCTTTTTCAAATCAGGGCTGCTTGATTAGACTTAACAAATGTATAGGATGTCGCAAGACATATTCCAACATTAACAACAAAAAATATATAAATACAAATTATGTTCCCATATTGCAAATACATAGTGAACAAGAGCAAAGGTATATACAAGATTGCAAGTCAAAACAACAATGTGAAATCAAAAACCAGACAAAAATGGGGTTGGTAATAGGAAGGATGATAGGGAACAAGAAACAGACAAAGATATTGTTTAGTTTGTTGTCTTGATGCTTATTAAATGTCCACGGAAAGATTTCCTCGAAATAGGTAAGTAGTTCCATGTTACCTTATTTTCTTATATGGCCCTGATAGGTTGAGAAACGTCTCTGCTCCTCATTACTCGGGTTACATCCCTTGAGAAAGTAAATTCATCAATTATCACCTTGAGTCTCGAATATATTTTGGACTGGTGCAGTATGTCAGGCATTATTCTATAGTTTACTCCTCCTTTTAATTCTAAGTAATACATTTCAAATGTGATCCTCCCATCTGTGGTAAAGTAATACACAATTGTCTGAATCAAGGTTTACTTAGACAACGTGTTTTAACATGGGGTAATCATGTCCTGATGAAAATGCATTTTTAAGTAACCGTTGCTCTGCGCGCATGGTTAAGCAACGATCCATCTGTCATAAGGCATTGGACAAATATCTTATATCATTATCTAAACAAGGTTTGCATAGGAAATATGTCCATTGACACTGGATAACCATGTGTTAATGAGAATGCATTCTTAACGTAACTGTGGTTGCGCGCACATGTTCGCGCAGCGTTCCATCAATGCCACAGTCCATTATACTATTTTGAGATCAAACTACACTTTCCTGGGGGTCTCTTACTTTCAGGCTTCTTTACTGCGTTTAATCGCACGATTCCTTGTCTCGAGGGGGCGCCATTACGCGTCCTCTCCCTAGTTAATGTGAACAATGGTTGTCATAGTGATGGACTACCGAAAGTCCGTCTTTGATGTTACCTGCACTGGTACCATGTGTAAGGCAGCGGCCATGTTATAGGATAGCACTTCACACAATAAATAATGTGTTATGCCTGACTGACTGATAAGTAGCGGTGTCGACCATCATAATCCTAAATTGTTAATACTTATATTGCGATTGAGCGGTTCCACAGCATTATGAAGTGTCAAAAAGAATTAATTGTTTTTATGTCGATAGAGTACCAATTATATTATTTTTTTAAATTGAGAGTGCTCCGAACGTTATGTTCAGATTCTAAGCGCCTTATTAGTTTGTGAATGAAATGGTAATGAGACCTTATTGGAGTAGTATAGGGTTATAAATACTGATCCTATCCAATAATTAAATGATGCACATGCCTAATGAGACCTAATTGAAATAGTATATCTTATTCAATACTGAGCCTAACCAATAATTAAATGATGTGCATGCCTGGGTGAATAGCATTGCACTAGTATTACTTGCAAGTCCTACATGTTAGCATTTACTTTGTTGTATGCATAATGAGACACGCTCTAGCTCTAGTATTGCTGACAGGTCTTACATGTTAGCATTTACTTTGATATATGCATTTACTTTGATATATGTATTGAGAGACATGCTATAGCCAAGTTAGTGGGAGTTATATTACAGAAAAGACACCATTTCATTGTCCGTGTTCAAACCGAGGACTGTTGTGTTCAATTTACAAATTATTCTCACCTCAGCTTGCCATAGTTTATTTTCTTTATCCCCCCCTCTTCTGCCAAGTATGATTCTCTTGAGGCCGATGACTCTTATATCTGCCTTATTGTCCATTTAGTGTTTTTCTTGCCAATGGCAAGCAAGTGGTTGTCTTGGGTCTTGACTTCCAATCTTGGCTAAGTGTTCTAGTAGACGGGTCCTTAATTCCCTAATTGTGCTGCCAATGTAAACCAAGTTACACACACACATGATTCCATACACAACGTGCTTGGTTTTAAAGTTGAAGGGTTGTAGAATTCTAAGAACCTTATTATTCGTACTGGTAAATGTGTCCGTTTGCATGTGAGCATATTTGAGCATTGTGCATGTGCAACATTTCCTGAATCCATTGTTTGGTGATTTCAACCAATTTGATGGTTGTTCCATGGCTAGTTCTGGTAGATTTGATGGGCTTAATTTGTTTTTCAGTGTTTCTGCCCATTTAAAGATGATCCTCGGTTTGTCATCCACATGGTTAGCAATGTTCTCATCTAATTTGAGAAGATACCAATGTTTGGCTAGGATTTTGTTCAGAGTTCTATGGTCACTACTAAATTTAGTAATGAATCCAGCCATTGTAGGTTCATTCACTTTGATCTTGGGTGTTAAGGTTTGTTCCCGTGTGGTTGCTAAACTCTTATCCAAGGCTTTTTTGACACATTTCTCTGAGTAGCCTCTAGCCAAGAATCTTGATTTAAGTAACGTACATTCCTTCTCAAAGTTGTCTATTGTCTGACAATTCCTTCTTGCTCGTAAAAAATCCCCAGATGGTATATTTAGGATGGTAGGTCTGTAGTGGCAGCTTTCTGCATATAGAGTTGAATTCACTTCCGTAGGTTTTCGATATGTACAAGTTCTGAGTTGGTTCTGTTCGATGTATATCGTTAGATCTAAAAAGTTAATGCTTTTCTCCTCGCAGATGCCTGTGAATTGTATACCCATTTGGTTGTGATTAATTCTGTTCTTGAATTCAGTAAATGTCACGACCCACACTCTGAAGACCCCCTGGCCAATCTATGGGCCAAGGAGAGTCTTGATTCCAGTCCCCACTAAACCCAGGAAATTGCAGCCTAGGCCTTCTTGGGGCCAGGCTCATGTTTGAATATGGACTTGTGCTTGGGAACTACTTTTCATTAATGTCAGTCATGTGGAGGCATCCTCATAACCTGGCTCCTTGAAACCAGGCTTGCAGTTTAGTGTTTTTGGGTGTGCTACCATGGGGACTATTTTACCTGGACTTCTTTCTTGAAGCTATTTAAACCACACACAAATAGACTGACACACTTCGCGTTAGTTTGCATTACTGCAACGTAACGCTCACCGTGTTCAGCTTCAGCCACGAACCTCGTAAGAACAGCACCTGCAAAGGAAAGGAGAAGACATTGTGAGAAAAAGGCAGCAGCTTACCTGAACTTCATCACCAGCGGTCCGCAGCTCTTCCGACCATCGTCCTGGAACCAACGCTCCTTCGGATCGACGGACCTGTAAAAGAGAAGAAACAAGGCATTAGACATTGTACAATTAACGAACTGTGCCGAAAGGCTTACCTCACCAGCCGCTCCTCAATCAGCATCATTACGGAAGTTACATACTCCTGCCGAGTACCGCGACCTGTGGAGAGGAAAAGATAACAGGTTAGCAAATGCAGGGCATATTAAGCGCAGCACATAGCGCCTACTCACCGCATCAAGGTGCTCCAAAAACGCCCATACTTACCAGCGAAACACAGATTCCGCCTTGCCACATATTGGACTTCCGCGTATCTAGGAAGAAAAAGACATTGTTTAAAAGGCATGCAAGAACAGCAATAATCACAGCTATAAGACCTACCTGAAAGACTCAAGACGGGCCGGCATCAGTGAAGCAACTCGATCGCCATTGCCCACCAAGCTCAACGCGCCCCTGCCAAGACAGCACGATGGAGAACCCGCCAACATCTAAAACAAGGTGAGGAGAAGTCCAGAAGCGTTGCAGACCTACAGGGAGGTGGGAGGCTGTTTACCCCAGTTGCCCAGTCCTGAACATAGCTTACCTGTATTCCAGGCAGAACACTTCCGCTGGTCGCATCTGGGCATCGCAAGAAGGGACATCTGAACCCCAACTGCTGGGTGGCGCCCCCGTGGAACGAGGTGAGCATAACAGAACGCAAAGCCTCCAAAACTAAATCCACCTGGGCGCCATGGAAACCTCAGAATTAGACCAATTGGCCCAACTGATAGGAGAACTGCACGCCGAGGTTCATTCTGCCCGTCAGGAGACTAATGTTCTCCGAAGAGATTTAATAGTGACTAAGGAGCGCGCTGAAGAAATTAGCAGACAATACTTGCAATCACAAGCGGGCCAGACCCCCCTACCGGGAAGCGAACCAACGATGCAGAATCCTACCCTGCCATCCACTTCTACTCCGGTGCAAGTCTTGCTACCAGGAACAGTTCCTTTGGCCCCACCGGAGTGATTTACGGGTGATCCACGGAAATATGCCATATTCATGAATCAATGCCGCCTTCACTTTCTTTGCAGGCCTGGAGCATTTCCAAATGACCAGGCTCGGGTGGCCTTTGTCTTGTCATACCTGAGCGGTAGCGCAGCAGACTGGTCAGTTCCATTGGTGACACATGATGATCCTCTGTTACATGACTTTGGGGGATTTCAGAGAGAAATGGAGAAACGTTTTGCTCGTCATACCCGAGAACAAGCAGTGGACAATGAACTCCTTTTCCTCCGACAGGGAAATCTGGACCTGTTAACATACATTGCTACTTTCAACAGATTGGTCGCTGAAGCTAGGTGGCCTGAAAACAAAAGAACTATGTTGTTTCATCGGGGTTTATGAGGCAAATTAAAAGATGTTCTAACTCAAGTAGTGGACCCTCCTAGAGACTGTTCAGAGTTCATACATTTGGTTGTACAATTAGACCACCGGCTGCAAGACCGAAAAGCAGATCGCTCCAAAATGGATCCACGGGCGGTGTATGTTCGGTCTACAGACAATGTAACTCATGCACAAGAAAACCCTGCTGAGCCCATGCAACTTGGAGGAGTGCAACCCCCATTAACAAAACAAGAGCGAGATAAAAGAAGGCAACAACAACTGTGTCTGTATTGTGGAAAATCTGGGCACTTCCTGAAGGACTGCCTGGTGAAACCCCCTAGGAAGGTCGTTGGGGCCATGGAAAAAGACCAAGAGAAAGAATATCAATTGAAAAACTACCCAGCTCGGCAAACATAGAGGTCAGTTTGTCGAGTGAGGGAAAGGAGCCACCGACCTCACACTTTGCAATACCAGTGATCTTGATCAATAACCAACGGTCGTCCAGCATGCATGCCATAGAAGCTTACATCGACAGTGGAGCAGTCGGGAATTATATTGATCAAGATCTGGCTGCAGAGATGGGACTTCCCTAATGTTCCAAGCCGATTACAGATAATGTGACTACAGTGGATGGGACTGAAATCGCTTCTGGACCCGTAACCCAATGCACAGCTGAGATAACAATGCTGTGCCAGGACGGGCATAGGGAACTCATTTCGTTCGACCTCATCAAGGCACCTCAATTTCGGCTTATTCTAGGGATGCCATGGGTAGTCGCTCATAATCCTTCGATTAACTGGCGAGCCAGGAAATTAACCTTCCCCGGTGACTGCTCTCCAGCCTGTTACTATCAAGAACAGAAGACTGCTTTCAGAAATTCTACGACTCCCGGAACCACAACATCTATCTTAGGTGTAACCAGTACTTTACCTGAGGAATACCGCGATTTCCAGGTTGTATTCCAGAAAGACCAAGCCAATACCCTGCCACCCCACAGGCCCTACGACTGTCAAATCGACCTTGTTCCTGGTGCCCAAGTCCCCTGTGGGAGGATCTATGCTCTGACTGAACCTGAAAATCTTCACCTGAAGTCCTATCTAGACCAGTACCTTCGTAAACGGATTCATCCGTCCATCGAAGTCCCCGGCAGCCAGTCCTTTGTTCTTCATGCCGACAAAAGAAGGGGACTTAAGGACCTGTATTGATTACCGCACATTAAACCAGATCACGGAAATGCTGGACTAGGTCAAGGACGCTCAAATTTACACCAAATTGGATCTTCGGGGAGCGTATCACCTGGTTCGGGTCAGAAGCGGCGACGAATGGAAAACACCTTTCTGTACTAAATATGGGTTATTCGAATATGAAGTCATGCCCTTTGGGTTATACAACGCACCGGCAGCATTACAATACTTCATGAATGACGTCCTGAGAGAGTTAATCGATGTCTGTGCCCTAGTGTACATGGATGATAGCCTGGTGTACTCAACTTCTAAACAAGATCATATCAAGCACGTCCGTTCAGTCCTCGCCAAGCTCCATGAACATCGTTTATTTGCCAAGCTGGAAAAGTGCTTTTTTCATGTAACTGAAGTGGAGTTCCTAGGCTTCATCCTTACTCCCGGAGGCATCAGGATGGACCTGCACAAGGTCGACGCCGTTCTGAAATGGCCATCACCGACGTCAATAAAGGGAGTACAAAGTATGTTAGGCTTTGCAAACTTTTATCGTCGGTTCATACCAGACTTCTCCCAAATCGTACACCCAATCACTGTGTTGTTATGAAAAAATAACAAGAAATTCACCTGGACCGAAGATGCAGAAAAAGCCTTTCAGGAGCTAACGAAAAGATCCACCTCAGCACCGATCTTACGACATCCACGTCCTGACCTCCCATATATCGTAGAGACGGACGCTTCCAGAATAGCAATGGGAGCTGTCCTCTCACAAAGAGATCCCGAAACTGGCCAACTACATCCAGTGGCCTTCTGGTCAAAGAAATTTTCACCTCCAGAAATTAACTAAGCCATCATCGACAAAGAACTCTTGGCAATCAAATCCGCCTTCAAAGCCCGGCGACACTACCTTCTGGGAGCCAGACACACCATTACAGTTATTACTGACCACCGAAACCTGCAGTATCTTAAAACAGCAAAGGCCCAATCTTCACGCCAGCTGCGATGGGCTCTCTTCTTTGCTGAATAAGATTTTGTCATAACTTTTTGACCAGGCATCAAGAATGGAAAGGCTGACACACTTTCTCGTACTGGAATAGATGACTTAGTTTTTACAGCCCCAGATCCAGTCTCCATCATACCTGAAGACAAACTCTTAGGCTTGACTACAGCCTTAACACACATGGAACTGAAAAAGGAAATTCAACAAATCATGAATCCGGATACCCTCCTTGCATGGCAAGAGCAAGGAGAACAATATTCCATCCAAGACCGCTTACCCCTTTTTAAGGGCCGCCTATACATACCCACCAAGAACCTACAACAGCAAGTCATTTCAGGTTACCACGATTCCCTAATCAAAGGGCACCCTGGAATCACCAAGACCTTAGCCGAGGTTAAACAGAACTTTTGGTGGCCTACCTGGCAGAGAGATATAATCCAATACATTCAATCTTGTGAATCTGCACACAAAACAAATCGCAAAAACATAAACCATCTAGTCTTTTGAGACCTTTGGACATTCCTCCAGCGCCATGGCACACCCTTTCCCTCGACTTCATCACAGATCTGCCTACCAATCAAGGCTTTAACACCATTCTTGTAGTCGTAGACCTATTCTCGAAGATGGCCCACTTTATTCCACTCAAAGGCCTTCCAGATGCATCCACTCTAGCCAAGGTATTTCTGGACAATATTAATAAATTACATAGATTCCCATCAGTCCTGATCTCCGATCGAGGTAGTCAGTTCATTTCCAACTTTTGGAGAAAGCATTGGGCCATGGCGCAAATTGACGTCCGGTAATCCACTAGCCACCACCCCCAAATGGACGGTCAGACCGAAAGGACCAACCAGACCCTTGAGCTGTAACGCTCACCTGATTCCCACGGGGGCGCAGGTCTGGCTTCGAGTGCTGATGCTTCTTCAATGGTGAAGCGCAGGACTCTGAAGATGGACAGGAAGGGCCCTCTGGCTTCTCCGGCTCGCAGGAATATTCCCCTGTGCGTGAAAAGGGAGTATTACCTACTGACTGAGTTATGCTCAAGCCTCCCACTCTCTTTCAACCCTCCACGATACCCTTCCACGATTCCCTGTGAAGTCTCACCTTAGTGTCTGAAAGGACGAGCTCTCCATCCTGCTTCTGACGCAGGGGCGCGTTGAACCCAGTTACTTCACTGGATTGAGGTTGGATGGGAGTTCAGGTAAGCTTGATTATACTGGTAAGGCGCTGTAAAAGTTCTGTTGCAAGTTCAAAAGTTCAAGCTTTAAATAATAATGTTCATTGTCTTTTTTCAGGTGATGAATGAAGATTCCTTTGGAGACTTCTTGCAACAAAGCGCTGATGTTGATGTCTTTTCCCCATAGGGGCCGGGGTTCGGAATGCCGGAGATATGGCGCCGACCTGAAGTGAAACATGCAGTTCCAGTAAAGATCTGGTAAGTCCTAGATGAGCGCTCAGGTAATGTTTTTGCATTCGCTCATCTAATGTCTTTGTCTTTTTTCCCCATAGGGGCCGGGGTCCTGCTTGGAAGCAGCAAGACCCGAAATGAAATGGGAATGACCCAACAGGTAAGTCTTAGAAGGAAACTGAGCTTTTCCTATTCCCTTCCTTCTCTCACCTCTTATTCTTGTCTTTTTCTCTAGGCTCTGGGAAGTGGCTGTGTATCCGGATGATCGCTGCTGAAGATGGAGGAACCCAGGAAAGGTGAGTGAAATGCAGCGCTGCAGCGATCGTAACAAAATGCTTTTAAAAATGATGTCTTCCCTTTCAGGATCTTCGGTGATGTCTCCGTGGTGCAGATTAGCTGGTAGGTCTCTTGTCTCCCTTTGCAGGTGACCCAGGATTCTGACAGGCGTGGCTGAAGTCCAGATGCAGGAGCTGACACGGTGAGCGTCCAGCTGCGAGGAGCAGAACAACGCGAAGCGTGAGTTGCTGATCGAGTGTGGTTTAAATAGCGTTGGAAGAAGTTCCAAGTGTGTATCCTTCCTCCGATCAGGTATGTATCCTTCCCCGACCACACCCGGGTGGAAAGTAGTCCCACAGGTAAAGTAGTTCCTATTCAGGCCTCAAGAGGGCCTGGATGTGGCAGCATGGTCTGCATCAGGTAAGTGCACATTAAAACACTTGAACACATGTCTAGCTTTATGAGCCTGGCGCCTAAGGCGCCAGGACAGAGGTCCAACATGAGCCTGGCGCCTAAGGCGCCAGGACTGAGTCCAAAGGGCCCCAGCTTGGGCCCGCTGGCACTCCCCTGGGGGAAATGATGCCTGCCTCTGGGGTTGCTGGGTCGGACCTGGCTCCTTGGAGGTAGGCATCATGACATGAGCAATACCTACGGTGTATGTTGCATCACGAGCTGAGAGACTGGTAGGACTTACTATGGATAGCTGAGTACGCATATAACAACTCCTTACATTCCATTACTGGGCAAACATCTTTTTATACCTTATATGGTAGACACCTGCGTACCTCAGAATTGGATCTCCCAACCAAATTGAAAATGCCTGCGGTTAAAACCCTTCACACCAGTATCACTCAGGCTTTCAAAAAGGCCAGAGAACATCTGATTCACGCCAAAGCCAAGCAAAAACAATTCGCTGACCAACACAGGACGAAGGCCCCCGATTATCAAGTAGGAGAGAAGGTTTGGCTAGCCACCAAGTTTATACCCATCAAAGGAACCCGGACCTTTCAACCCAGGTATTTAGGACCCTACAGCATTAAGATGATTATCAGTCCAGAGGCTGTCAAGTTAGATTTACCATCCAATCTACGCATCCATCCGGTATTTCATGTGTCCCTTTTAAAACCAATGCAACCTGGTACACGGATTGAAGCAGCTCCCAAACCCCTTCTTGTCGACGGAGAACTTGAATTCGAAGTTAAAGGCATACTGGATTCTAAGTACTCAAGGGGGAGACTATACTATCTAATAGATTGGAAAGGTTTTGGACCCCAAGACAGATCCTGGGAACCCTGTGAAAATGTTCACGCACCGCGTCTGATCAAAAGCTACCATCGAAACCTCCCAACTAAGCCTGGGCCAGACAGAAGAAACACCTTGAGAGGGGCCTTGGGGGGGGCGTGCTGTCACGACCCACACTCTGAAGTCCCCCTGGCCAATCTATGGGCCAGGGAGAGTCTTGATTCCAGTCCCCACTAAACCCAAGAAATTGCTGCCTAGGCCTTCTTGGGGCCAGTCATGGTGCCTTTGGCGCCAGGCTCATGTTTGAATATGGACTTGTGCTTGGGAACTACTTTTCATTAATGCCAGTCATGTGGAGGCATCCTCATAACCTGGCTCCTTGAAACCAGGCTTGCAGTGTAGTGTTTTTGGGTGTGGTACCATGGGGACTATTTTACCTGGACTTCTTTCTTGAAGCTATTTAAACCACACCCGAATAGACTGACACGCTTCTCGTTAGTTTGCATTACTGCAACGTAACGCTCACCGTGTTCAGCTTCAGCCACGAACCTCGTAAGAACAGCACCTGCAAAGGAAAGGAGAAGACATTGTGAGAAAAAGGCAGCAGCTTACCTGAACTTCATCGCCAGCGGTCCGCAGCTCTTCCAAGCATCGTCCTGGAACCAGCGCTCCTTCGGATTGACGGACCTGTAAAAGAGAAGAAACAAGGCAATAGACATTGTACAATTAACGAACTGTGCCGAAAGGCTTACCTCGCCAGCCGCTCCTCAGTCAGCATCACTACGTAAATTCCATACTCCGGCCGAGTACCGCGACCTGTGGAGAGGAAAAGATAACAGGTTAGCAAAGGCAGGGCATCTTGAGTGCAGCGCATAGCGCCTACTCACCTCATCAAGGCGCTCGAAAAAATGCCCATACTTACCGGTGAAACACAGATTTCACCTTGCCACATATTGGACTTCCGCGTATCTAGGAAGAAAAAGACATTGTTTAAAAGGCATGCAAGAACAGCAATATTCACAGCAATAAGACCTACCTGAAAGACTCAAGACGGGCCGGCATCAGTGAAGCAACTCGATCGCCATTGCCCACCAAGCTCAACGCGCCCTGCCAAGACAGCAGGACGGAGAACCCGCCAATATCTAAAACAAGGTGAGGAGAAGTCCAGAAGGGTCGCAGACCTACAGGGAGGTGGGAGGCTGTTTACCCCGGTTGCCCAATCCTGAACATAGTTTACCTGTATTCCAGGCAGAACTCTTCCGCTGGTCCCATCTGGGCATCGCAAGAAGTGACATCTGAACCCCAACTGCTGGGTGGCGCCCCCGTGGAACCAGGTGAGCGTAACAGTAAACTCCAGGTCTGTACCTCTCCATATGATTAGAACGCCATTGATGTAGCTCATCCATTGCACAAGTTCCTGTTGATATGATGTATCCTGGTAAATAACAGCATCTTCAAATAGACCCATAAAGATGTTCACTAGGGCCGGGGCGTATTTGGTGCCCATTGCAACGCCCTTAGTCTGTCTATAATAGCAATTGTTAAAGTTAAAGATGTTACACTCGAAGGTTAATTCCAGCATTTCTTTAATCATTTGAATCTGGTGATACATTGATGCTGAGTCTTCCTTAAATGTGTGATCTATAGTTTTTATCACCCATGCATGTTGAATAGATGTGTATAAAGCCCTTACATCAAGGCTTGCCATTGCCAGACGGTAGTTGCTCCTCCATTCAAAAAATTTAAGTTTCAGAATGACATCTGTAGTGTCCTTTAGGTACGCTTTCAGTTTTGTCGCCCTTGGTCTCAGGATTTTATCCAAATATTGAGAGATATTCTCAGTTGCCCAACCTATCCCGGTATTGTGTCATAATCCTTATGGACCTTCGGTAGAAAATACATTATCGGTATTACAGGTTCCCTAATGACTAGGAAACTTTTTTCATCGTCCGTTAGGAGACCCTTGTGGTGCCACTTGTGAATTTGTTGTTCCAATATTTGTACTATTTGTTTAGTTGGGTTGGAAGGCAGTGTTTCATAGCAGCCAGGGGTATCCAAATGCCTCCTGGCCATCTCAAGATAGTCCTCTCTTCCCATGAAAACTATATTGCCTCCCTTATCCGCCTCTTTTATTACTATGGAGCGGTCTGTTGCTAAGTTGCGGAGGGCTTCCTGTTCCTTGACACTTAGATTTTGATTTGGTCTTTTCTGATGTCTCCTTTGGTCTATCTGATAGAATTCCTGTGATACTGCCTTACAGAAGGTGTCAATAATATTGTCCGGTAAAAAGTTTGGTACAAATTTTGACATTGGTTTTAACTCTTTGGTTGGTAACATGTCTGCTTCCACATTGAGGTCCTGTAGCACTTGAGTGATATCATAATCCTCAGGCTCTGCAATGGATCTTAGTAAGTGAATTTCCTCTATTTCTTTAATACTGAGATCACTTGTATATGTCTGGGTCTGTTGTTGGTGTGCCACCGGCGCTTTAGTAGCAAAGAACTTTCTGAGTTTTAATGTGTGCATGAATTTAAATAGATCTATGTGTAAGTCTCTTTCATTCTGCTTGGTAGTTGGGGCGAATGAAAGTCCCTTGTTCAATAGTTTGGTTTCTTGCATTGTTATCGTTCTTCTGGATAGGTTCAGGATAAGATTCTGTCGTATTTCGTTCTGTTGAGTTCTTTTGCACTCGCTCTGGTAAATCTTTTGTTTATATTTTCTTGTGATCCTTGATTTGTTGGCTCTTGTACCCCCCCCTCCTTCCTCTCCTCCTGGTGTATTGGTTGTTGATCCTGTGTTCAAAGGTAGTTGAAAACAGACCTGTTTCGGTGTTACATTTCTGTTGCCTTTTTAATACCGTTTGGTTTGATTAATGTAGCCAGAGGTTGTCCTCCCTGTGGTACTCTCTTTTGCACCAGTATTCTCTGTGGTTGCAGTTTCTCCTTCTGAGTCCGCATCTGAACAGCGTAATACTGGAGTGTTGCGGGGTGGAGGTGATCATGTAATGGCCATGTGACCTACAGGTTGAGCAACATTATTTCTTTTGTTCCTTGCTGCTATTCAAATAAAAAAAAAGATCTGACGAATAATGCCCACCTCTGTGTCATTAATACAACCACAAATCTCTGTTTTCTAACTAGGAGCGGTACCCCTTATTACTCAAAAGTAAATATTGTACTTTAAATTGTGAACAACAGAACAAAGGGTACTTGTTAAGGAAAATCATGTTCACCTTGGGGCAAGGGTGCAGTGGAATTGGCCAGAAAAATAAGGGACACATGCCTTAAAAATATAGATGCTTCCATAATTCAAATCAATCATATCTAGAGAACATAGTCAAATCGTCTTTTATGTTACATATGTCATTCAATCCTAACATCAGAGTCACCACCACCAAATTCCACAAACTATCTATTACTTAGACATAAAACTGTAAAAGGAAAGAGATGTACAACATATTCTAAAACCACTAGCACTGGATTTCTCAACCAGAATTTCTCTGAACACTGATTGCAGAACCACCTCTAATATGTCAAGCCCTTTGTGTGTTGTGTTGTACACAGAGGGGTGAATTGGTGTAGAATGGGTGGACACATGACTTGGGATAAGGGTCTGTGTGGTAAAGTATTTGACGTGCTCCTTTGTGGCTGTGTAAGTGAATTTATGAGTTATTGGAGTGTGTTCTAAATGGAAGAACCAGTCACTCATGCATTCTCACATATGTATGCATAAGTACATAAACTAACACACACACACTCATACACATTGAGAAATACATCACTGCACATACAGGCACAGGGTCATATGACTACCCAGGACATTCTATCCACCCTCTCGTCCTCTCCTACTCCTGCCTCTACTCTCCCCTCTACCTCGGGCCCCCCTGTGTCCACCTCTCCTCCCTCTTTCTCTTCCTTTTCTCTGTTCTCCCCTGACGAGATTTCTAGACAAGTCTGATCTATGAAAGTCTCGTCAAAACAGGTTCTTCCCTGTTCTTCCAAAACCATCAAAGACCACATTGACACCCTTCCTCCTGCCCTGGCTGACTTCTGCAACCACTCCTTCACCACTGGAGACTTCCCTTGCCCCCTGAAACACTCTCTTGTGCACCCTCTTCTCAAGAAACTCTCAGCTGTCCCCTCAAGCCCGGCTAACTATTGCCCGATCTCCATCACACCTTTCCTGGCCAAACTCCTGGAAAAGCTGCCCATCTCCCAGCTTAATCTTCACACTGAGTCTGTTGGTTGTCTCCATGGCCATCAGTCTGGCTTCAGAGCAGCCAGAAGCATGAACATCTGTGAAGACCTGCTCTCTAACGTTGATTCTAATCTCCCCTCTGTCCTCATCTTACTCAATCTCTCTTCTGCCTTTGACATGTTCAACCATGCCATCCTGCTCACTCGTCTCCATGATGACCTGGGTATCACCGATCAGGCCCTGGCCTGGCTGACCTTGTTCCTCTCTGATCGACCCTCCAAGGTCTAACTTGGATCCTTCCTTTCACTGTCTACCGGTGGTGGTCCCCAGGGGTCTAACCTCTCTCCCTGGCTGTTCAACAAATGGCTGGCACATCTTGCCCGCCGCATTGCCGCTCCCTGCTTCAACTTTCAGTCCTATGTAGATGACACTCAGCTAATTTTCAGGCTCACCTTTCCCACTTCTTCTCCTTCTCTCATCTCTGACTGTCTGTCTACTATCCAGGAGTAGTGTGCCACCAGTGATCTCTGCATTAATGCCAGTAAGACAGAGATTCTCCTCACTGGCACACCTGCACCCTCCTTTCCTGTCACTCTCTGGCTGTCCTCCCTTGGCCCTCTTCCTGCTCCCACCTGTGAGGCTAAGAACCTCCGGGTCATCTTCGACTCCACACTCTCCCTTTCTCTTCACATCTCTGACGTCTGTAAGAAGTCATACTACCAACTGCATTTTCTCAGAGGTATTCTTCCTTTCCTCTCCTTCCCCCAGAACCTCACTGTCTCTAGAGCTCTGGTTCTCTCTAGGCTAGACTACTGCAACAGCCTCTTTCTGCCTGCTTCTACTCTCTGCCCTCTGCAACTCATCCAGAACAGGACTGCGAGACGTGTCCTTGGCCTCAAGTTCAGGGATTGTATCTCTCTAGCACTGAAACCTCTGCATTGGCTCCCAGTGACTGCAAGGATTAAGTTCAAGACCCTCTGCATTGTCCACAAGGCCTTCTGGGGCCTGGGTCCTTAATACCTTCAACTCACTCTTCGTAAATACCTTCCTACTCGAGCTCTTAGCTTCTCCACCTCCAACTCCCTCAGGGTCAGTCGCTTCTCCAAGCATCAAGTTGGTGGTAGATCTCTTTCTTCAACTGGGTCCTCCCTCTGGAACAGCCTCCCTGCCTCTCTGAAACTCGAGGAGAACCATCTCCGGTTCCAGAAGCACTTCAAGACCTTCCTCTTTGCTTCTGCCTTCTCTCTGCCTCTCCCCTGCTGATGTCCTGCCTGATACTGCACTGGTCACCTGGCTACCCTCTGATTTCGGGCCAAAGTCCCTAGCTGCCGAGTTGCACACCCTCACTGCCTCCCGGCAACCCTTGCACTTGTGTATGTATCTGTAACCCTACAGTCCCCCTACCTGCACTTTTGGACATCTGCTGTCTGCACTTACCCTTGCACCTGCCAACTGCTGGCTGCACTTCTTGTTATTGTTTTGATTCAATGTACAGCACTGCCCCCTCCCCATTCCCCTGGCACTTGCTCAATCTCAATGTCTCTTGGCCTAGTAAGATCGTTATCTATGTCCTCCCTCTGTTCCCCATTCCTTGCCTCGTCACACCTTGAAACACTTGTGTATAGGTTGGATACAAATGCCATATCATATCCTAAGACAAGTGTCGAGGATGATATGCTACCAAAATGAAGGTAATTATTCAGCACCTGGAATCCTCATGCCAGATGTGGAGGAAAGGGAAGCAGCTGCTATATTATATGGTTGCCGGTTTCCAGGGGAACAGGAAACCGTTATCATGTTCCACGCCTTTTGAAGAAAGAGTGGAGGCAAGACGCTACTGCCTTGTGCATGGGGGTAGGGGTGTTATCATAACTTGCATGAATTTAGGTTTACGATATAGCTCCGTGAGGCAGCTTTAAAGTGCAATAGGGGACTCAAGGGAAAGGGAGGGGGAAGTAGAAAAAGAAGAAAGAAGAAAGATGATGGGATGGGAGTTGTCGAGGTTATATCGTGATTGATATTTAGATTTTTAAATGCATTCAGAATGTGAAAAGAACAGCATTCAACACTACTGCTTGTGAGCAATGACATAAATGAGACGAGTGCCTTCGTAGGGAAATGAAAGCAGAGGAACCACAATTTGTTTCTCCCTTTGTTTCCCAGCCTAGTAACTGAGCTAGCACTATCAGCCAAATGCACAAACATTTAAAGTATATATTCTGCACACGAAGCATATCTGAATGAGGGACAAGCCAGGCTTCGGACAGAGGCACTCATCAGAAACATCTCAAATGCCCTCGAGGGTGGTTCAGAAATCCTTTCTACAGCAGCTCTGTCCATGTGTAAAATGAACATGCAATGCCCAGCCTTTGTGCAACATCTACACACTTCATTTAGTTGCACAATATCTGACTACCAGCTACATATTGTCCGATTAATGCATGCGGCCAATCATTTGCAGAATCACAGATGCTCCTGCTGTATTCTCAGGAGAAGCACACTGTTTTCCCTTTTTATTCTTGTAAACCTAAAATGTTTCTTTAATCAGCTGCTTAGCATTAACATTCCAGTGATCTTCATATCATAGCCTGTGTTTAAAGTGCAGGTTTAAACGGGTGTCATTTCGCATGGCCTGGTCCTCATTTCGCTTTGACATTCATTTGGTGTTCAATGAGAAAGATGTATCCGAGGCCTTAAAACAACACAAGTATCGGAAAAGACCAGGCCCGATCCGCTTGCCAGTGGAACTGCGGAAAACCGAACCCCAAATATGGGTCCATATTTAACACACTTTGTTAATCTGATTCACCAGCATAGTTGTCTCCCAGAGTCATGACATAAGGCAGTGATTGTTTTGATTTTTAAGAAGTGGGTGAGGAATAACCCCTTCAATTTTGGGCATATTTACTTATCTTAATTGATGTTCTAAACTGCAATAGACACAAAGTCACTTTCAGAAAATACCTAGCCTTGCTCCTGAGCTAAATGTGGGCCTTGGGCCATATCTTGACTGGTCTAAACCATTTGGCAGGAGGAACCTGTTTGTCTGGTTTCACCTGGGTATTGTACTGCTAAATTCCTTCACTGGAGCCTGGACTGGACAATTGGACCAATCTTGCCCTATATACGAATGCACCTTTGAAAATGAATGCCATTTAGATGAATGCCATTTCCATTTCTTCTGTCGTATGCTGTGTGATATTAGATGTACTTGGTTGGTCCCTGTCTGACAGTCTCATTGGATACGTACTCTGATTGAGGCTCTTCACTTCTGTAAAACCTCTTCGAGAGCCCCAGAGTTTTTCTGTTAAGATTTATTTGTTTGGAGCATGGAATAGATGCCATATATTCCCATGAATATGAATTGGCCACCTGCAAATGCTGGGACATTTAATTTGAACCAGCTTTTTTACAGACTATTCTGTTGTATTTGCACTTTTATGGTTTGGAAACCGAAATAAGGCTGTTGTTGTTGTTCACTTTTTAGAACATATGTGTACTCAGAATATACCGCTGGGAAGGTAGCCCAATAATCACAACATAGTTAGACAGGCACATTCATAATACAAAAAGACAAGGATATCTGTTGGACAGTATGTGAAAATATTAGAACAGAGAAAAGAAATATCCACATTTCTCTCAACTGTTTTGATGACAGATGGATTGTGCAAGCAGCCCCACACAATACATATTTTTTGTGAAAGTGTGTTTCTTTAAAATTAGGCAAACAGCAGTACGTGTGGGTAATAAACTGAATGTTAAAATCGATAAAACACATGCATACATATACAGTATAGTACGCAAAGCCCGATATGTTTCAGCCCCTTACATGTTTAAGTTCCGTTCAAGTATGGGACCTTCCTCAGGGGCAAGCAATAGTAAGTGGTGTCAATACAGAATTTTTGAAGCAAACAATGTATATTGAGGCAGTTCAGATCAGAAAAACTAATGAAATAATTCAATTTCATTGAGGGTACAAAAAACGAAACCCAGGTGGATGGTTCATGGAACAAGAATTTCCAAAATGTTTCCAAAACGGATATGTGCAAGATTTATTTACAATAAATGTAACACAACTAAATAAATTGCATTGTGCATGACATTTCATTCCTATGATGTTATTGTCACCAAACAACATTTTTCTCAGAAAATATTTGATCTGAAAGTTTTTATTTTTGCAGCCATGTCACATAAATTACCCATAAAGTGTATGCTAATATTTTGCAAATAAAAGACAAATAATGCAGTATCTATTATATTGGTTGAAATTAAATTGTTGATAAAATATTCATGAATATGTTCCTGTGAAGTGAAAAGTACAACATGACCATTGATTTCTATTTGCATGCATATCAATTTAAATGCTAAATGCAGATCGGATTGCTCTGTCGTATGCCTATTCTGAGAGCAACTCTCAAGACAAAAGGTGGTGGAACAGATGCGCCTTTAATCAGTAACTAATCCATTAGCTGAGCTGAACAGACACAGTTGTGCCTATTAAGAGCATATGTTCCACCTTAATCAAAACAAGAAATGAAAGCCCATATATTCCAAGAATTCCACTTTTGTGGTGCTTCACAGTTTATGAGGGACACTGGGACAGGAGGTCATGGGCATGTCCCTTTTGTAAACCAATGCTTCAAAAGACTAGATTTCCCACACAACCTTCAACTTGTTGACCTTTTTCAGCAATCAGCAAGAATCAATTGTGTGTCTGATTCAGGCTTGGGGGACTCAGATGAATTACTTTAGATTTTTTTTAATGATGAACTCCCATAAAATATGCAATGCACAGCTTTAGAAAAACAAAGTAAATTAATTCAGTTGGGAGTGCAACAAAATTAAATCATATTATCGGCTATACTTTTAAATGATTTGCTTGTTTTAAAAACTGAAAACAGATTTGAATTCAGCAAAGTGCTCAGCATCACACCCATAAACATGATATAGTGATATGTGTAAATTATTAATACATTTACGTAAGTCAATCACTTTTTCATATACCAGTTGTAGGAACATGAAGGATGAATACAAATTTAGGATTGTCTTGCAGTTCTGACTATATAGTTTTCAATAATGTATCAGGACCATAACATTAATTATGAGAGTAAAAGATATTTCAGTCCAATTTGATCGTAACTGAAACACTTCTCTTAGAACATGGCAAAATACATTGCAACAGTCAAAATAAAGGGGAGGATAATTAGGATTGTCAGTATGTGAAAAGAACCTGTCATAGGCCCCATCCAATGAGAAAATGCTGCATTAAACATTGGAGTTTACCAATTATTTAAGGGCAATCACACAGGAAATGGGGTGACTTCTTGGGATGTCTAAAGAAAAGGGTAGCTTATCCAATGAGGGAAGAGCTGATTGGGGGTTCCACTTGGATGTACTTGGTGGAAATCCTCAGTAAGGAGGCCTTTACCAGAAAGATCCAAGTGCAGACTATTTTCGATTGGGGCGGCATAAGTGGGGCACTGACTTAAGCAGGGGTGGCATGAAGTAAGTGCGCGTGCACACACACACAGACAGACACACACACACACACACCGTGAAAAGGGGATCAAGAAAAACGGTTCTAATACGCCGTCTATAGCCTACAATTAACCATTTCAGATCAAACACATAACATTCTCATCAGAGACTGGAGCAGCCCCTCTCAACAGTCAGAAGCTCTTAAAGCTCGACCAAGAAATTTAGAGAGTCATCATGAAGATAGTAGTTTGGAGAAAGAAAGGCCTTGTAAAAATATCCTTATTTGCAGAACTAATACTTGGTGAGATGAAGTCAAAAGCAGAATTAATAGAATTATTTGCATCCAAATTTGCTTCCATTCGTTTTCTACCAGTGTGTGGCAGTACATTTTAAGTACATTGACTTCCACATTCTCAAGCTGCCTGGGGGCTACGCGATGCCTCCATAATCCTTCCAAAATGAATCTCTCCATGAGTCAAATGCCAAAGAAAAAAGATGAGAACAGCTCATCCCTTTGAGAGTGACAGGAGACACTGCAAAAAACTGTCTTTATTGTGTAAAACGTCTGACACATTTTTTTTTGCAGTTCACTTTATCCCACACCAATCACGCTATTCAATTGCAGAGCATGGGGATAGGTATATGCATGCGTTTTAGGGATTGTTTCCCCAGAATGCATGGCGTTAGATTTCTCTGGGGTGCAAGGCAGATTGTGTTAGAAGTAGAAGCTTTAATCATGTCATGGCAGCGCAAAGCTTGGTGATGTTGCATAAGTGGCGTTTCCACAGAATAGGGACATAGGTAAGACAAAAATGTTTTGGGCAGTGTTTCCTCAAATAAAATAGTACTTTATCACATAAAACCATAATTAAATTAAAAATAATGTTAGTTGGATTGAAATGCTTTTTTCGACTGGAAATAGATTTAATAATGTGTTTACATCAATATTTGGGTATACATAGTTATGTGTAGCATGACTTATAACCTGTCCTTAAAAATTAATTCCACTTTTCTGAAATATTTTCCTTTCGTTAATGCTAAAGTGACTATTGAAGTGTTCCAGTGGTGAATAAACGATGACAAAGACTATTGGTTACATATGGTAATGCACGTATGACAGGTATCACAATCTGACATCCTCAAAACCAAATTGTTTTAAATGGTAAAGAACTTGCAAACTGTTTAATGAGTGCACCATAGATCAAACAGATGAAAAGTAGAAAAATCTGCATAAAGCAAAATGAAAAATAAGTAAGCACATTTTTATCTATTTATCCATTTAAAAAGTAAAACTTGTAAGAAATATTATTTTTACAGTATAATGTGAAGAAATCTTTTTGGGGAAAATCTAATAAAGGATTTTCAAACATATAAAACATATAAAATAGTTTGAATTGGAATTGCAGTAGGATAATTAATTATGTAAAATTGTGTTATAGAGGCTGGAGATACTGATTTCAAGATACATTAAGAGCAAATGGAAGAAGACTGCAATCAGAAAAGTGGTCCATTATGTATTTGGCATGTTCTGCACACATATTTCATAATTCCCAGATGGGCCTTGCATCTACAAAATTGGGCACAGAGATCAGGACATACTGCCCTATGTGGGGTACTGAGGGGTTACCTTTTGTCCCTTTTCTCACTGCTCCTGTAACATTTCTGTTTCAGTGACAAGCATACACTTATGGCTGGTGGCAGTGGATGTGTTCTACCAACTTTTGTGCAATTTGTACTCGGAGGCTGACTTCATAGCTGCAGTCATGCACAGAAGGGTCACTGTTGACCCACAATGGTGGCTTCTTTCTTTTATTACAATTTTTTGTGTGCTTGTCCTTTCTTGTTCCTCGTTCTGTGAACCTGGGTGGCGGAGGTCTGGTTTTGACTTTTGACTACGGTGGGAATCCTTTGTGAAGCCCACTGAGGTGGCAGTGTGTCTGCGAGGACAGGAAGCAGGGCAGGATAACAAATCTCTGCTGTCCTTTATTCTCTGATATGCCTGAGAGAAACCAGTCCCTACTGGGGGGCTGACTTTCCTGATTGGACAGCCACCTACCCCTTTCTGAAAATTGCAGAAGGAGTTTGCAGAGGAAGAGTGTGAGCTCCTGATAAAAGGCAAGGATCCTGAGGCAAAAGTCAAGTTGATCCCTGAAACAGAAGCACTGAAGAGGAAGCTGACCAGAGACACCTGCAGCCCCCTTCCAGCAACCCCAAAGAGACCACTGCTGTCCTGACCTTGTTTTCTGATTGACAGAGAAGATCCGAAGAGTATGACTCCTTCCCTTTGGCTGGTGGGACCAACCAGCCATAAGACAGCCTGGAAGTCGAGCCATCCCACAACATTATGCGATTTTCCTGGACTGCAAACCATCAATACCCTGGGACCTCTAACCATATTGCAGTGCACCACCCTCCCATGAATGAATCCTCACAGAACTTTGGAGGGCTCCTGCTGGACCTGCAGAGGCAAGAGCACCCTCCTCAAAGTCCCCTCACCAGGGGCAGGACAGAAGAATCAAGGCAAATTGACCAGGCAGTAAACGTTCCTCCTTGGAACCTGTGAAAAGGCACCAAAACTGCAGACCGACACTGGAGCACAAAGAATCCTTTGCTGGGAGTCCTTTCTCTCGACTGCTTCTGCAACATCCCTTCCAGAGTCCCCCCTTTTCATCACCATGAGGAAGGAACAGGAGACCAGGTCCATCACTGCTTCACCATGAAAGAATCAAGCTGCATCTTCTTCACAACTCCTCAGATACTGTGGGACTCGTGGTAGTAAATACCATGTGTCATTCTGCCGCTTCTTTGCTGCTTGAGTGCTGCTTCTGGCGTTTGGGTGTTCATCCATACTGTTCTTCCTGGCCTAACACTTGTGTGCCCAAAAGAAGCCTTTCACAGGGTCCATGTAACTTTTTTGACCAACGAAAGTCATTTACTTGCTTGTTATTGCAGAATCCTCTGGAACATTGCCTTTTCTGCATCTGTGCCTTACCTGATTTGCCTCCAATCTGACTTTGAAGAACTCATACATAGATAGGGATGGACTGCTAAAGCCTTGAGGCCTCTGAAAGTAATACCTGTTTTTAAAAGTACTGGCCTGATATTGTTGGTGTTGCTTTATGTTTTTACTCACCTTTGAACTCTTTTCAATTACATGTATAAATCTTAACTTATAGTTTACTTACCTGAAGTATCGCTTTGATTTTATATTTTGTTACCAAGTTAGAAATCGTACTCACTTACCTGAGATTTAACTTTAAACTTGTCTATATTAAATGCATAACTATTTTACTATAACTACACGTTTGTAATGGTTTCTTTGGGCTTATGTATTTACTGAGTTCATTGTACTTACCTACAGCTCACACCTCCCTCCTAAGATAGGCCTCGCTGCTCTGCTATACTATCAGAACCTTGAATAGTACATGCCTATAGTTGGGGCCGGTACACCAAGGGATTGTTTTATAAAGTCTTATCACATGTAGACTTTAGTGAAACTCTCCTAACTCTGGTGGCAGCAGTGGGACGGAGTAGTGCTGGATTACTTTGCCTCTTGGTTTTATCTGTGTCCAGAGAATGCATCCACAAGGCTGGTTCTACCCATACAATAAATTCTTAAAACAGCTTTAACATGGAAAACGTTAATGCAGAGGCTCTTATCACTCTAACATTTAAGAAACTAAGAACATGGGTAAATCAAGAGGCCTCAGTTGTAAAGGGAAAACATGTGAACTGATCCAAACCTTGTTGGATCAGCAAACCTCTGCCAGTAGGCCTTTCACCCCTACTCTCAATATTGATATGCTTGAAGATAATGTGGTTCAGGATATAGACCTAAGTCCTCATCTACCAGAGGGTGAAGAATCAGAGGAGGAAGTAGCAGCTATACCTAGTTGTCCCCCTCCAGTTCTTACCTCAGTGACCCCCTCTCCACTAACATGTCTCCAGAACTCATTCTGGAAATTAAAAAGATGAAACTCCAGTTGGAAATCAGGAAACCAGAATTAATATTCTTCTATAAAGCTTTTCCCCTCCTCTTCATCAGGCATCGCAGTGGCATAATGCCTAGTTGATCAGCCATTTTGTTGAAGTGTTGACGCAAATATGTGGTGGACCTATATGCTGTGTTGTGTGGTGTGATTGGAGTGGCCCAGGTCAGTTTTTCTGGTGGGTGAATCAGTTGCATTTTTTTTCATTAAACTTGATCCACTTTTTTAGGAAATCATGCACTCTGTTTTTGTGGATTTGCATTTTGGAGCATCTTGCCTCTTGAATGCTTAATTCGTTTCATTTGCAGGCTTTCCGCCCACTTTGTGTATGTTTTGCACCCTTGTGTGTCTGGTGCTTCTTTTTCTGGTGCATTCCTTGCTCAGTTCGGCACTTTTTTATTTCTGAGAATCTACCACACGGTGTGGGAAAGAAAGGGGATTGACATTATAAAATGTAAATGATATGTTTAGTGTGTGTATAAGTATAATGGAACTGATGTTTGGCACACCTTATTCCCCTTATTACCTATCTGTTTGAACTTTTACTAACCGCTATTTCATTCACATCAATAAGACTCTAACCGCTGTGCTTAGAAGCAAAGAGAATGGCCTTGCTAAATTGGAGGGTACATATAAAATAATGTTTAACAAATAGATCAACCTTGAAATACACACATTATCCTAGTGTGCATGCGATTGGGCCCAATAGGCACTAGAGGAAGACCATTGGAAGGTTTTTGATTGTGGCAATGTAATTTAATCACAATATTTTGATGAATATGAAAGGTATACATGAGCTAAATATCACATTGCCTTGGTGAGAACTCTGGTCACTCTTGGGCCAGAGATATCAATCATCTATATTTTTTCCTAAAAAAAGTGGATCAACTACTATGATGATTGATGTCAGCCACAGAATAAATGTGCAAACATATAACATGTCACGAGATATATCAGCATTTCCAACGTATCATAAAACATTTTAAACATCACATGAAGTCACATTTATTGCATGTACAATTGCATGTAATAATACAATTCAGCAGAGCAGATCAAATTGAAGGAAAACATTGCAAATGGGATGATAGAGGGTGACATTGAAAGTTCTTGTATTTTTATTAATGTTATATAGTTATACAAAACATTTACCATGATTAAAGAGTTTAAAAATGACTAAAAAACACAACATGTACAAATATAATGATTCTTATTCTCTATAGATAAAATTCATGAAGTACAATTACAAGAAAAAGAATAAGTAATATAAAAGGGCATCAACAATATTGCAAGTTCACTCAAATATATTAATTACACATATAATAAAAAGATGAAGACACTTTTTTAAACTAATTTCCCCTACGGTGCAATATCCATATCAGAGTGCTCTAACTGCAAGGAGTTCAAAACAACTATTACTGCCAGCACCTTTGAAGTTGTCCTTCCTGCCAAAGCCTTGTCCAAACTTAACAGGTTTTGAATTTTTTTTAAATAAGTCATTTATTTCCCTTGAACTGCAATGCACAATATTAACAAACGTTTTCAGAGACTGAATTGGGTCTTTCTCCTTGCAAAATCCACACTTCGCTAGCTCAGGCTGTAGCAAACCATATCTATCCATGACTTCCCTGGTTATAACCAAATTCTATTCAAACCATAAGAAACTCTGCTGAATCTTTCTATCCCGGTAATTGCAAGGTATAGTGCCAACATTCCTGTGCATTCGTACTCAGAGCCTAGATGTTTCAAAGATTCATACTCGTACATATCATCCATGGTTACAGCCGAATCAGTTTCATAACGAATACGCTTTTCTCTCCCAAGATTCTCTTACAGATGAGAATGTAATAAGCCAATTTCCCTGAGCAGGCCAGTGCAAAATGAAGCAAATTCAGATACAAATCTGTCCACGTTCGCATCCATGATAGACTTTAAATCATAAAATAGAGATTTATTTAAGTTATTTAAAACCATATAATAAAAAGAAAAAAATGTCCACCAAGACCTACATTTTAAGGAGTACAAACTCATACCTAACTTCCGCTAATGGAACAGACCTCGGCATCTGAAGGGCTGTCCTCCAAATCCTTCCTTCTGAATTACTTCTAAATACACTAAAAAATCCTAAACCCAAAATGTGGCAACCTCAATGCCATATACCATTTTTGGGACTATTTTCCCCTCATAAAACTTCAGGCTAGGAACCACGGAAAACTTTGCATCGAATCTGCTCAGCTGATTCGAAAGCACTATTGCATGGGTTTTTTTAACATTCTTTTACTATTTTTGGGGTTTAGTAGTGATTGGGAATCCAAGGTAGATGAAACTTTCAAATCTCTCTATGAGGTCGGAGCCAACTCGACAAGGAAATGCAGTTATTTCTTTTTTGTGCAGTGCATTTCTTCAGTTTTAATGGGATTAACCATAAGAGAATGGTACTGGGCGAAATTTGTGAAGGCAGTATTGTAACTGCTGCAAGCCAATCTGTGCACAGTCGAATTTCAAGAAGTCGTCTGTGTATGCCATCCATATTGGTTTTAAATGATTCATTTTTGGGGTGGCAAACACAGCAGACTCCAAACAGTCTCCGATATCCGACATGTAGAGATTGAACAGGCAGGGTTCCAAAACGCAACCATGCCTGACACCTCTAACGGTGGGAACATTGCGAGATAAAGACCCATTTTGATCAAACCTAATATGTACATTGGACCCTTCATGCAGAACAATTATTAAGTGCAGTAAGCCTAGTGGGTTTCCCCATTTTCCAATTTTGCCCACAAAAGGCAACAATCCACCACATCAAATGTGGCAGAAAGTTTGAGGGTGGCCACAAAAATAGATTCACAGTTGTTAAACTGAATTCACTTTAAAATGAATCCATTTAAGGATGTACCCAAAGCTTTTGAAAGCCAGTCTGCCATTTCTTAATCTTGTCCAAATAATTTTGCCATTTCTCAAGATGATCCAACAGCAAGGCCGAAAAGACCTTGCTGTAGGCATCGAGTATGGCTATCGTTCAGTAGTTTTTAGGCTGCAATCGTGCACCTTTCTTAAATATTGGAATTATGTACGCTGTAGACCAGGACCTCAGAAACCAGTAGGAATCAGCCACAAGCTCAAATAAAATTGACACAATTGATGCCCATGCTGGAGGGTTTCCCTTAAACAAGGGGTTGGCTAATTTATCCAGGCCTAAGGCTCTGGATGTACTCATATCTTCATAAATATTTCTTCTATGTGTTTTCCGCCCACCATTAACTTACAATCTTTATCTTTAGGTACTAATGAACACATTGATTCCCTCCCCATACATCGGGCAGTGCAAATAACTCCTGATAGTGAGTCACCCAATCCTGCTCAGATACTGCATTGGTTTGTGAAGTAGACTGCACGGTTTCAAAATCGTTCATTAATCTCCAAAATACCTGCACATGTTTATTTCGCGAGACCAAAGGCATACATTCAGCATCTCGCTGACTTGACTCCTTAGTGCATGGTTTCCCAGTAGCCAATTTTTATAAGCTTGCTTCACTTTTTTAATTCTAGGCACCGCTTCTGCAGGGAGGCCCCACCATTATTTTTTATAGTTTTAATCTGTATTCTCATGTCCTTTTTCTTTCCTAGTCACATCAGCATCTCAGCATCATAAGCATGCAGATGTTTCTTCACTGTGACACGATTTAATCCTTTCACAGCCACTGAGCTAAACTCTAATAGATCTTCAAGGAGCCCCCATAATTCCTCACAGTAATTGTGTCATATTGCCAATCTCGCGAGGTTAGGCTAAAGTAACTTACAAGAATTTCATTTACCTGAGACACTGTACCAGAATTCCAGGACCCACTATTGCCAACGGTATTAACCCTCAACCTCATGGGCATACATTCAGCCACACCATGATTTGTTAGTCCAACCTCAAATGCTGTTGATAGTGTACAGGCATCTCTAAACTCAGTTTGCACAATATAAAGAGATTTACATTTATCAAAAAGTCCCTTACCTACAATAATGTAATATATTATCAAAGAGGAAGAGTGATTCGACTATGTAAAATTGCTAGGAATGTCTCCTAAAATTGAACCATTCAATGTGGAAGACCCAAACCACCCAGACTCTTCAACCATACATAGCCACTGGGCAGTTTCCCTGACTTTTTTGGGAACAATTCTGAATCTGGGAGAATACATGTTGTGTTTAGGTCACCGAAGAAAACAATTTGACATCCTGGAAATGTATCATATGAATTGTTTACACGTGATAACGTTTTATCAATTAAAACATCCAATTTACTCATACCTGTGTGCCAGTAAACATTCTGTATCAAGAGGTCCAAAACATGCGAGGTGGAAGTCCTGAGTAGCGAGTGCACCAAAACCAACATTTATGGATTCAATGATGGCCATTTCCCTGCATGATTTTACCAAGGTTAATAAACCACCGAAAGGGTGACCCTGAATACCCTCCTTAGCAGATTGAAAGTTACAACAAACTCATCCAATGAGGGAGCCTTGAAAAAACATGTTTCCTTCAAGGAAATAATTCTATGAGCTTTTGAGTGTAGCGCCCACAACCTGATTAGTTATTAAATTATTATGGCCATGGGTATTCCACAAAGGAAAATGTTGGCACCAGACCGGTCCTCCTATGCTAGGGCAAATGGGGAATTCGGCCATGGTTTGTCATGCACAAGGAACTGGCCAGCCATAACCAATCTTTCACTTGGCCCATATTATTTAGCCCATTCTTTAGGACTTGAAACTCCCTCATGGGCCTCTTCCCGGGTCTAGTGAAACCACAATCTCGCTAGACAACAGAAAATTCTGATTCCCCTCAAGTTGATTACAATCCATCTCTTGGAAGAGAGATATATCAAAACCACGGACTAGCAATGATTGCAGTCCATTCAAGATGGAGTCCAGTATAATCTTTGCTCTAATATATATTACTGCTCTATCTGTCCTATAGAGATCAATAACGTCCACATGCTCGAGATCTTTACAAGCAATCGCCTAAAGGTTCGGGATCTCTCATAGGAGTCGCAAAATATTTTCCCAGTTTTAAACCAGGTGATTGCAGTACACTCTCTATCAATACCTTAAAAACACGTTCATTCCTATAAACTTTTTGGGGCAGCTGGCCACCTGAAGTACCCGTATTCCACATCGCTCCTTGTCCTACCAGGAAATGAGATTCGGGTGCAATGCTGCAAAATTCCTCATCTCTTGATCCTTTTAGGATGCTATAAATCTGATTAGGATGCTTCCAGGAGCATCCCTTTCCCATTATGAGTTTGCCAAGCACCATTGTGTGGGGTGAAATAGCCCTAAAATGCCATAACTACAGGCCTCCACATTAGTACATACAAAATGAGGCCTTTGCCCGAACACGAAGGAGAACATTTAGGCACCTAAGCCTGGGGATGGGGGGGCTGAAAATGTTCCCTGCAATACATGAGGGGAAGACCTCATGATCCTTTTGAGAAAGATCCGGAAAAAGCCTGAGAGCATCTTGGCAAAAACTGCGGCAATGAGCATATAAATTTGTGTGCAAACTTGCACTGCAGAATGTTTTTTTTTTCTCTAGGACCAAAAGCAATGCCTTTAAAGTCACTTCCTTTGTATTAAGGAGATGCTCCTGAAAATGGGGGCAAAAGTATAATCAATGAACTGTGTGTGTGTGCATCATAAGCCCATCATGAAAAGACAGAAATCGCAGAATCCAGGTGGAGTAATGTGAAATTGCCACAGAAAGAAGGGTCACAGCTGGAACTTTCTGCAGGAAAATTGTAATTGTGTTTTCAATCACAAACACTTGAAGTGTCCACATGTTCAGCTAAAGTCTTGTCAAATACATTGTGCTGCCTTTCTATAATCAGTGATTGATTGCATACAACCACTTTGCGAGTGTTATGCTCACCTGGTCTCCACGGGGGCGTCGCACGAAGCTGAGCGATGAATGACTGCACGTGCCTTCTCGGTTGTCACTACTTCCTTCACGAGTGGGCGTTTGCCTAAAATGTTGAAACGAGATGTTAACCAGCCGTGATGGGGCAGGCTAGACTCCCACCTCCCGTGACCTCTTAGTGCTCCCCTCTGCTTATTACTCACCTTTGGTTTATTTATGCAGACTCTCCACACTGCAACTGTATGCAGGGGCGCGTTGATGTTTGTTAGCCTCTCCACTGGATCTAGTTGCATCACTGATCCTGTGGGCTGTAACGGAGTTCAGAACAACTGTGGCTCTGTAGGTAAGTCTCTATGCCAATAGATTCTTGGTATAGGTTTGCTTAAAAGTTCTTTGTTGCCAAAGTTCTCACTACTGTGCTTGTGTCTTTTTGCAGATGCGGTTTTCGATGTGCCAGGTGAATGAGTGACACCTCACCGCGATGTTCAGTAGAAATCCTGCAGGTGAGTACTAGCGCAAAAGCGCGGCATTGAAATGTTTTTTTCTTTTTAAAGAAATAGTTCTTTTCCCCTTGCGTGACTAACCTGATGTTTTCTTACTGTTCTGCAGATGCGGCGACTCCAGAGCAGCGTTCGCGTGTGGATGCTTTGATGGATCGCAGAAGAATGCAGCCTCCAGGTGAGTATCTTTATGCTTGTGTTTCCTTTCTGCAGGTGCAGCGACTGCAGAGCGGCGATCGCATGAGGGCGCCTTGATGGATCGCAGGAGAATGCAGCCTCCGCGTGAGTATTGTCTCCTTATGCTTGTGTTTCCTTCCTGCAGGCGCGGCGATTCCGAGAGCGGCTGAAAAGGAAGCCTTCCGGATGGAACTTCGCAGGTAAGGACTTAACCGCTCTTGTTCTTGTTCTCTCTTTTCTTCCCTTCTCCACAGGTGCTGATGGTTCGTGGTTCCCAAGGCGGCCTGGCTGAAGACCGGGTAAACTGGAGCTAGCAGACACGGTGAGCGTTACGCTGCAGGAGTGCAGAATAACGCGAAGCATGTTCTGTTCTTAGGATGTGGTTTGTATAGCCTTGTACAAGTAGTTCCAAGTTAAGTAGTCCCTCAAGCCACATCCTGCACAAGTAGTCCCAGGTAAAGTAGTCCCTCCAGCCACACCCAAAATAGATTGTATAGCTCAGTCCCTTCAGGCTGGACTGAATGTGTCTCCATGCCCCCTGCAACCTGCCTTACATGGTGGAATAATATGAGCCTGGCGCCAGGAAATCTTGAGGCAACCTTTTGGGACCTTAAAGGTCCCCATGGGTGGCAGTGGCTGGGGTAGGCTGGTCTGCTCTTGATGTCTGGGGGCATGCACCATGACAGCGACGGTTATTACATATTGAAATTGTGGCATTCTAATAATTGATTAAGAAAATGCTTGCAGGGGTAAATACCAGAGTTTCAATTCTATTTCTGCTGTGGGCTCCTTAGGTGTGATACTGGCTGTGTCCAAGCCGGGTTGTCAAGGGGATGGCTTGAGGAATTCTCTGCTTTCCCAGTTTTACGACCAAAAGCACTTAAGCCCATCATAAAATCTTCCATAGCTTGCTATTAGCCCTTTGAAGCAGGACCAGCAACTCTCGTGACATCACAGCCCCACATGGCATAGGTTGGGGGCAGGATTATAGAGGGGGTTGAGGTCCCATTGCACGCAATGGGGAAATATTTTCTTTGTGTAATTTCCACAATAGCAATCCCAGAATATTCATGTGCGGAATTCTGGAAAGCTGTCCACAAGCTGCATCTGGTCAACTGAAAATGGTTTTGGTGACCCCAACTTAACAAAAGTCATAAGGAAAAAATGTATTGTGATTTCTGTGTAAATGTGACGATCATATAAATTTGAGAGAATGTGAAACAGGTGATAGGTATTTTGCCCATCGAATGCTTGATTTTCAGTAATATGGTGTGGGTGGAAACCAGGGAAAACTGTAGCCTTGCACCAAGAGGTCCCACGGTCATCAAACAAGGGTGAGGTGACTGTCTGAAAAATGTAATTAGAAATGCTGGCATAGGTGACATAACATGATGAGAAAAGGTATTTATTAACATTTGAGATGTCCGAGTACAAAAGCAAGATACAACCCCCTGTCTGTTTCATATGATTGATGGGGTATCCTCCCCTGACTGCTCAAATCACTACTACATTCTCTGAGCCTACCTGCTTGTAGAGGGGGAGTGAACCCTTAACCACTGCCCAATCAGTTGTGTGAGGAGGATGATACAACAGTGATGTCATTTGCCTTATAAATAGGTTACTCTTCCTCAACTGAAGATTCTCTCTACAAAATTCAAGGTGTGCATCTGACTGAAGATCTGGAGCTATACTTGCAAAAAATGAGTCCAATCTTGGAGTGAAGCAGGGAGCTGGAGTAGCTTGACTGATCCCTTTGATGGTCCCTGCAGTGAAACCCTGGTGCCCTTGATGATCATAAAGTCCTTTTCTTCTGTAAGTATAGCTCTCACCAGCCATAGATTAAACAAGTCCTATCTATTTAAGCACTACCCTAGGGTGTCCCCATAAGAAACAATCCTCTATCCTATCTGTTTGTGAAATGTAGTCATTTTTCTATTGAAAAGTATTTTATTAGCCTGTGCATGGTGGTATCTTGACAAACCCTTTGTTCATCTGTGCATTTAAGTCATCTTTCCTATGAAACAAAATCATACCTGGTTTACCTGTTGATTATAGTCCTTTTTCCCTTGCAAAGTCCTTTGTTCAGTCATCTCCCCATAGAAGAATCTCATGTTTGCCTGTATATGTTAGCCTATACCCATTAAGGAAACCCAGCAGTTGTCTGTGTAAAACCTTAGTATTTTTGTAAGTAAATCAATTAATTCCCCCATTGAATTTCACGGATCGGGATTGTTGAAATTCGAAGCCAACAATCTTGTTCCTTGTGTCTTTATTTAATTGTTATTGTCAATAAAGTGTTGCCGCAAAATAGTCCCATTTTGAGCTGAAAACCGTGTTTGTCTGTGTGTTGTGTGCATTACCAAACAAATCCCTATTTGAATCTGTCAGTTCAAACCCCTCTGGTTTCATTAGTGTGAGCAATCCCTTTTGCCTAGAAGTCTACCTGTAAGTTGGCCCTGTCATTTTGACTGAAAACCTTGGTTCATATGTGCCTTTCTCATTGTTGAAAGTGTGTGTGTAATTTTTAGCCGCAGCCAATTAGTGGGATTAGCATTTTCGTTTTTCCCAAAATTTCTTTTCATCTTTTAAAAAGTGATTTTCCTGGAGTATTCCCCTTCCTCTGTACTGCTCTGAACTCGGATTTGGCATTGCCCTTCTTTCATTTTCCATGGTTGTGAGCTTGCCTGTCATTTTCAGCTCCAACCAAATTCAGTGTGATTCACAATTTCGTTTTTCCAAAACATTCTTTTCCTACTTTAAAAAAGGGATTTTGCTAGAGTATTCCCCTTCTTCTATCATGCTCTGGGCTTGGATTTGGTATTGCCTTTCCTTCGTTTTCCTTGGTTTTGAAGTTGCCTGTCATTTCCCGCTCCAGCAGAATTTTGTGAGATTTGCAATTTTGTTTTTCTAAATCTTTCTTTTCACCTTTGAAACATCATTTTTCCTGCTCTATCCTTCTTCCTCTATCATACCCAGATCACGTATTCGAATTATATTCCCTTTTATTTTGACTTTTATTTCTCATGTGCTGCCTGTGTTCAAATTGGATTTCCTATGTGTGCTAACAAGTCTGTTTTGAAGCCCTATTTGTTATCAAGTGTAAGCAGCCCGAAGTACCCTTGTGTGCTGTCCATAGCAGTAGTATCAGATAATTGGAAAACCATTTTTCCATTGTCACAGGGGGGAGCGCTTAAACTTCCTGCAATCATTTGGGGGAAATTATTTGGCTTCGCTTTTCACAACACAAAACCGGTGTGCTATTGAAGTATGTTTTAACCTGGTTATGTTCTCGAAGCCTTTGCATTGTGTTGCCACAACATCAGTGGCTGCTGTCATATTTTTGTTCTGATCAAATTTTAAGATAATAAATTAACAAATTATTCTCTGATAATACACCGTTCTGGTTCCTGGTCCATTGGGGAAAGGGGTGCTGGTGGAGGTTGGGTGTGAGACGGGGTGGAGGTCTCCTCAAAAGAAGCATTTTATTGTGCACCACCATCATTGCAAAGGCAGAAGGTCCTTGACTTGCTTGGGCTGCCTAATATCTTGTGACAACTGTGCAAACTGCTCTACGAGGAGGGGGGTGAAATGTGATAGCTGATGGAGCTCCCACACGGGGCTCTTCACTTATCCTACAAGAGCTTAGGGACAGGGTACAGCTCTGAAACCTGCGAACCATGTCAGAACAAACTGGGGGTTCATCTGGATGATCATTCATCCTTAGAAACGATCATATGAGCTCGCCAGATGGGCAAGCTGATCTGTCTGCACAAAATTGGGCAAAAATGACTTATCTGATCTAGTCATAGGTGCCTCATTTACAATAACACAATCAGCCACCAGCACCTCTGGCTCAACAACCTCTCTGCCATCTTCTACCTCTATTGGTATTGCCATCGCCAGTTTCTCAAAATCACCTTCACATAGGGTTATTTCAACAACGAATTAACAAACTTCCTGGACGCTTGCCTATTAAAGTTCTGTAAAGGCTTATTTGGGATTTTTTTGCCTGCTTACCAGCCTTTTTTCTTAGGATTGTTTACAGTTGCATTATTGTATGGTTATTAACCAGCAAGACTACTTCACCCATCCCACTATTGGGTTGAAGAATGTCTTCCAATATGGGCAAGTTAGTAGAAGGAACCAAAATATTTGCCACCAATGGCACCACGACCTCAGAAGGGACCACATCTGGGGTTGACACATTCGGAACAGCATCACAAATCTACACCCACTGGTTTGTTCCCCAAGAGGGTGTCCCCAGATATGGGTTTATTAGTGGAGCCCTTAGACAAATCCCCCGATAACAATTCAACAACCCACCCTGAAGAAACTGGTGTCAGACAAATACATTCCAACGTATCCATCCCAGCACCATCCGTCTTTGGAACAGGATGCTGGCACTGATTAAACACTATGTCCCTCACATTACTGTGAGATTTGATATTCTCAAATTTAAACACAAGGGACTCCAGCAAGGCAGAGTGTATTTTGGTCTCTGTTTTCATTCCTTCATACAGGGAAACCAGTAGTCATAGAACCTGATTCATCTCCATTAAAACGTCATCCTGACCCGCCCCGAGTCTGTGATCCATGTGCCTTAAAACAGCTGAAAGTCTCCCAGGGGGCCCATGGGTCGGCCTGGGCATATACGATGAAATGGAGGAGTCTGACTCCTGAGGATCCATCATTGATAAATAAGGCAGGGCATCCAACAATAGGAAGTATTAAGCTGAAGAGCCGACACACCGACCGAGCAACTACCATTGGCATGGAAGAATAAGAGTTACCAGTGGAGGGCAATCTCAATAGCTCCATGAGAGCCATTGGGGCTGTAGAATCTGATGGAGCCGACATGACCTTCTTGGGTGTCGGTGTAGCTGTTGAAAAGAATGCTGTCATTTTCCCTGGCTGTGGGGTGGGCGCAGGTTTCAATTGCTGAATAGGGACAGCCTCCAAAACGGGATCCAAAAGATCAACCGAGGAGCCCAAGCCACTGGTAGCCCCACGCAGAGTCTGAAGACCCCCCACCCCCAGGCTACAAGGGCAAAGGGAGACTTATGGCAAGTAACATTTCCTGACCGTTGTCGGGGCATGGCATTTTGCCAAAGGTGAAGCAATACCCTTCTGCTCTTAGAATTGCTCCTTAAATCTTACATACACTGAGTTCAGCAGGGATCAACTAAAAGAACCCAGACGTACAAACAACGAAAAATAAAAGTGTGGTGTACCTTGGACCACCACGTTGTTGCGCTCGTGCTCTCATGTTCACATGAAGAAGCTCCCAAGTGGCGGCAGTCTGCACAGGTGGTAGCATCAGGATCTTGTTACACTTCTTTGCATCCCCCTAAACTGCACAAACACACACACTCACAGCGCATACACCATATGCGTAGCTGCGCCACAGGTTTTTATGTGATATCCTGCATCCCCTCAATAGACACTGCAGAAAGATTGCAGAGACTGCAAAACACGCCAGCAAAGGTCAGAGCTTCCTGCTAAACTGCACACACACACACACACTGTTCTTGAGCATATGCATCATATCTATCTCTCTCTCTCTCTCTCTCTCTCTCTCTCTCTCTCTCTCTCTCTCTCTCTCTCTCTCTCTCTCTCTCTCTCTCTCTCTCTCTCTCTCTCTCTCTCTCTCTCTCTCTCTCTCTCTCTCTCTCTCTCTCTCTCTCTCTCTCTCTCTCTCTCTCTCTCTCTCTCCCCCCCCCCCCCCCCCCCCTCCTCACCCAAGTAGATACCTTGCACACATTTTGCAAACAGGATCATAGACTGGCAAGTTAACTTCCCTCAGTGTCTTGCAAGGTGTTCTGAGAAGACTGGACTTAGATTAGGGAAAAGGGTTCCCCTTTCTCTTTTCTTAGTCTGCCGCAGAAAGAAGTCTGATGCTTCACATTACCTAGTACATATGCAGCGCCCAGTGGGACCTCTCTGGTCTTTGCACAGAGCATGGCCACAGTGAGTGGATTTAGGTGCCTGTGGCAAAGCACTCACTGTGCATGCTCAAATCTATTAAAAGCGGCTTGGGAATACCCAATGCGCCCCAGGCAAAATGGCCACTTGATTGATTGATATTTTATTTCTATCGCGCTCATATACAAGTGTTTCAGAGCGTGACAAGGCAAGGGAGGGGAACAGGCGAGAACAAAACAACGATCTTACTAAGCCCAGTGACATTGAGAACGCGCAAGTGCATGGGAGAGGGGGGAGGGGAAAAGTGCATGGAAGGGGGAGAAGTGGAAAGTGCGAAGCAGAGGAGAAACAGATAAATTACAATAAATAAATAATAAAGGCAGCAAACAGTGGTACCGCAGCCAGCTATTTGCAAGTGCTAGGTTTAAGGCAGCAGACAGGGTAGGTCTGATAAGTGCAGGAAGAAAAAGGGGGGACTGTATGGGTGCAGATACAGACCCCAGTGTAAGGGGTGGCCCGGAGGCAGTGCAGGAGGGTGGCAGGGTGAGCAGGTACCTCGGCACGAAGGACAGAGGGTGGCCAGGTGCACGGTGCCAAGAGAGAACAGATCAGCAGGGGAGAGGGGTGCGAAGGCAGAAGAAAAGATGAAGGTCTTGGGGTGCTTCCGGAACCGGAGATGGTTCTCCTCAAGTTTTAGAGTGGCAGGGAGGCTGTTCCAGAGGGAGGCCCGAGCCGAAGACAGAGATCTACCACCAGCTCGTTTCTTTGAAAAACAACTGACCCTGTGGGAGTTGGAGGTAAAGGAACGAAGAGCTCCAGAGGGGAGGTATTTGCCGAGGGATAGCTGAAGGTATTTTGGACCCAGGACCTAGAAATCCTTGTGGACAATGCAGAGGGTTTTGAATTTAATCCTTGAATCCACTGGGAGCCAGTGGAGAGATTTCAGAGCTGGAGAGATACGATCCCAGGGCTTGAGGCCAAGGACAAGTCTCGCAGTCCTGTTCTGGATTAGTTGCAGAGGGTGTAGAGTAGAGGCAGGTAGATTTAGAAAGAGGCTGTTACAATAGTCCAAGATAGAGAGAACCAGAGCTTGGGATACCATGAGCTTCTGGGGGAAGGAGAGGAAAGGCAGAGTACCTCTGAGGAGGTGCAGTCGGAAATTTGACTTTTTAGAGACCTCAGAGATGTGGCCGGAGTAGGAAAGGGTGGAGTCAAAGATGACCCAGAGGTTCTTAGCCTCGCGGGTGGGGGTAGAGGAGGGCCAAGGGAGGCCGGCCAGAGAGTGAGGGGAAAAGATGGTGAAGGGTGCCGATGAGGAGGATCTCCGTCTTGCTGGCATTCAGACAAAGATCACTGGTGGCACGCCAATCTTGAATGGCAGTTAGGCGATGAGAGAGGGAGAGGAGGTGGCAGAGGGCAGCCTGAAAATTAGTTGAGTGTTGTCAGCGTAGCACCGGAAATTTGAGCAGAACGTGGCAATGCAGAGGGCGAGAGTTGCCAGGTATTGGTTGAAAAGCCAGGGCGAGAGGTTAGACCCCTGGGGAACACCACAGGTGGAGAGGAAGATAGATGAAAGGAAGGACCCACTTGGAATGCCTGCAGGTCAAACCAGTGGGCACAGTTGTTGCCTGGGTCAAATGGACCACTGGTAATTATCTTTAGCTGTGTCTGGTGATGTGGGCATTGTAGGCCTGATGACACTGTACATTATTAAATAACCCTTAAAATTCAGTGAATAACTGTCGTTAAAGGAATGTTATAGTAAGTTGGAAGTGCCCATGGCCATATTAGATGGCTTGGAGTGCCGGGGACTTTGCCAAAGGACATGCTCTGTGCAAAGGTGCTTAGATCATGTGCAGTGGGCACAGTGGGTAGCTGGGGTCGTATTTGAAGCACGGCCAAAGGCCATGGGCCTGACAAAATGACCACGAGGAATGGCCTTAGGCATAATCCAAGGACACAGTGGGTGCCTCAGATAAAGTGACCACAGGCCATGCCTTGTGAGGTGAATTTGTAGTGCAGAGCATGGCCTTGATGCAGTTCATTTATGCCCAGATGACATATCAGGTGCCCCAGGCTATATGACAAGTGGGCATAGCCGCAGGTCCGGTGGATGGAATAGGTTAGTTTCAGCATGACCCCAGGTCACTTCAAGAGGGCACTGTAAATCTGACATTGTACATTATTTTGAAAACGTAAACAATCAGTGAAAACAATTGTAAAAGGGACGTCATGGGTGCAGTGCAAAACAGCTAAATCACAAAGATTTGCAACCATAGCTCTGCCAATGCTTTCCTAAAACAACCTTATCTCAGCCCCCTCCAGGCGCTGCTCTTGAACACCCACATGGGATCACAACAGGCATGCTCGTACCTACAGGTCCCAAAGTCCACGAGGACCAAAGAGCGCCAGGGAACAAACTGATTACGGTGACATTTAATTTGATTTGAGTGCCAAAATGAAACACAGCGCTGAGTTTCTATTTCAGTGAACACGACATGGCATCCGTAGGGGGAAATGCAACCTGCGGTTAGAAACTGAAATCCAAATCTTTAGTCAGTTGGTGCTTTTTTTTGTCACCAACCTATGGGTGGCAGAAAAGCAGTTTTTGTAATTCATGAGTCACCAGTTTCCCTTATAGCCGCATTTTAAAAGAAGATGCTCTTTACGTTGGTGTAGGCGTTATGCTGAAGTGGGGCACAGATGTCGCTGTGTGGGTTCTCAGGGAAAGCAGGTAGGTGGGTTGGGTTGTCAGAGCAAGCATTCGTGCAGATGACCTGTAGCTGGCACACATTATTCTGGAGGGGACTTTCTGTACGTTTAGCGCCCCCAGATATGCAACTCAAGCCTTTTCTGTTCAGGCTGTAAAAAGGAAATGGAAACGAGTGCGTGCATTAAGATTCGCAACTGTGAATGATCATTTGGAAAGTCAATGCTGATACTTCAACCATGCCTGCAAAAACCTCATCTTTGCTGGCTGTTCGCTTCCTCTCTGAAGCAAGCTCCAGCAGCCGCTCTGATACACCCCCTCTAGCCTGAAATTCAGAAATCTGCTCGAGCCCTATCGGTTAGACAATCGCTCTGTCTCTGCAAAACCCACGCAGCCATCCTTTGCACTGCACAGTTTACCATGCCTTTCAACCCTGCAGTGGGGGGAAGTCCATGGTCGATAACGGCCCGTCAGCCCGAGCCTAGGTAGGCCATGTCCGACCACCAGCATGGGGATGAAAGCCATTCGCACCCCAGGGTTTATCCGGGGTGCCAGTGCTTTATATTTTTTTTTCTTCAGGAGAGCGATGGCAATCTCCAGAGGAAAATATATATATACATAATGAATAGAAAAGATGGAAGCTTCCAAAGGGAACCATTTCTATGGCAGCAGACGGGAACAGGAGGCACGCTAGGACCGGACCATAAAGCTCCTGTCCAGCAAGTGGGGAGTGAGGGGGCGGGGAAGAGGTTAGTTTTTTTTGGGGGGCGGGGTGGGGAGGCAACAGTGAGAGGCTCCCTGTTGCCTCCCCACATTAAACAAAAATAAGATGGTGCCAACCAGGGAAGGGCCTCATGTGGCTGGAAACAGGAGACAGATAATGTGTATTCTCGCCTGCTGTTCCAGCCACCTGATTGGCTAATCACACTTCCCTGGTTGCGAATGTCAATGGTATCCCTTACCCTTTTGCAATTATATCATAGCTGATATTCAGATGCCATATCCGGCACCATACACACTTTCTCTGCTCTTAGAGACTATGTCCACGCTAGGTACACATCCTTCATAAACTTACCCAAGCATAACAACTTCTCACATTGATAGAAGAACATATGTAACCTGTGCTTCACTGTACTTTATGGGAATGCATGGCATACGATTCCAAACCTAAACAATGTGGAAGTCATTGCAACTTGGTGGAAGACAAAATTCTTTCATGCTTCACATTTTAGGAGAACATTTAAAAAGACATGCAAATAAATACTTTGATATACAGGCAGTCAGAGTTATTCTTCCTTTTGTTTTTTTAAGAATAAGAAGGCCAAAGTAACAACAGGATTTGTAAAAAATGCCATACTGGCCTCAGGGAGTAGAGGCAGGGGTTCGGCCAGAGTTGTATAGAAAATAAAATGACCATTGCCAAGTTGAGGGTCCACAACTTGAAGTCAAAGCTAAATAAAAAAAGCCCACTGAAGTCGATGGGGGTATTTGACTCTTTGACTTCATAGTTTCTTATATTTGAAGAATGGTCACTTAATACCAAAAAGGACTTACCTGAATCATGCGAGTGTGGAACCAATCCAAATATCTGACCCACTTTGCAATTGATAATTTGAAGTTGCTCAGTGACCAATGTATTTTTACCTTGTACGATTTCGATATGGACATGCTCTAAAGAAATCCAAGAATCTGGTCCTCACTTGTACCTGATGAAAGTTTTTAAGGCAATTGTAAACATGTTGGGCTTCATGAAATGTGTGAGATTAATTGTCATGAATGGAAATAAGAGAGGTTTGCAGTAACTGTGGTTATTTAAAACAAGTTAAATGTAAACCAAAACATTATGTCGTTCTGGGTGAATTAAATTAAGATTGTGATTATTTTATATAAATTAAACATTAACAAGGGCTAGGAGATCTGCCCACTGGCTCTCTGTTAAGGACAGAATCACTTTCAAAATCCTTTCCCTTACCCACCGCGGTCTCTCGAACAATGCTTGGGGCTACCTGGCTGCCAATCTAAGAAAAAACACATCAGAAAGAGCCACTAGGGCTGCCTACACTGACTGCCTGGTCACCCCAAGGTTCAATCGTTCCAAAGCAGGGGACGGGCTCAGCTTCCCAGTCCGGCCGCCGGCTCTCTGGAACAAGCTACCCCCTCACCTGAGTGTAGAACGCTCTTACAATGTTTTCAGAAAGCACTTCAAAACACTGTTGTTCAACTAACTCTCCTCCCCCTGACCACACCATACTAACTCCTGTTTTCTCTACCTGTAACTAGCGCCTAGATGCCTATGGGCTTTGAGTGCTGCTATAAATATACAAATAAATAAATAAAAATAAATAAACAAACATCTTTGCTTAATGCTAATTAATTGAACAGTAACACCGTTTCCTTTCAGGGAATAGCTGAGGTGAGAAAGGGCACCCATACACACGCGTATATTTATTGTATCAATCAGCGAGCACAAGTCTCTTATAAGAACTGGGCAACCCTCTATGAAACGGGAAAAAACGATACTACTAATATTTGCGAGTGTTCATTTCTGTTATTATTGAAAAGTATAAGCCCTGGAACGTTTGTTATACGTTTGCTTTGGACCATCTGCAGACTACACGACCGGACATAACCCACAGCTGTCTTTGTATAGCACGCAGTTTGTTCCCAGTGCAACAATCCACGGCCACCAGCACTGGGCAGCATTTGCAGAGCCAATTGCCAGCAACGGCCCTGGCAGATTTATATACTAACAAGTCGCAGAACAAGTACCTGCAACCAAACCCCAGAGACTTCTCGAGATTATTTAAATACCATCAACAGGCACCAGCATACTGAGCTTAATGTAAATCCTAAAATCAGCGTGGGCCTTTACTCCCAGGAAATGTACAGCACTGGCTCCCTGTTATATTGGCATGAACAAGCATTACTTCATGCATTATTGAACGTCTTTAGATGCTTTTCTTCTTTCTAATGAACACGCACGGGGGCTTATAATAGCTTTACAGAAGAGGTCTTCGGGCACTAGTGGGCGTTATGGTCCTGCAGTCAGATCTAAAACTCAGTCATGAGGGCTCATTATGCCTGGTAAGACCCTTGAACTCAGTCTATAAATCTTGATTTGCTCATTAAGGTCATTATTGTCCCCGTCTCTGCCAATTAGAAGGCTCGGAAGGCACCCAATAGCTCCTGGTACTGACTGCATTGCAAGATTCAGACTTCAGAAGCAGCCATAGAAACACATGTACACACTTCTTTGACACATGCAATACATCATCACTGTAAGCACCAACAAACACATATTCCACCTCTTTCTGTCATGTTCCACTCACAGGGAAACGCACAAAAATCTGTTTGAAAGCACAATAGAGAGTACGCAAAAGAACTCTGGCCCGTGCTTAGTAAAACGTGTTCATGATTACCTCAAAGGTCCTGCCTTTCAAAACAAGACTCGGCCTTTCTAGGACAATCTTTTGTCACTGCACCTTTCAACATTGCAGACATTCAATTGAATTTCACCATTTAATTTACACATACACACATTGCTTTGAAAGAAATCACCTGTGGTTTGCACCCTATACAAAAGAGAGAATCTCCCACTCACAAACCAAAAGGGACATTTTCTGCTCCTCACCCAACCTTCTTTGAAGCCAACTGCAGCCCAGATTAAGTCAACAGATCCCTTTTGGCTGCTGGAATGGTGAGATGCATTTCCTTTCTGTGTTCTTGTGGGTTGTGCTTTTTTTAGTTGATGGATTGTGTATTGCAGTAACATGTTTACCAACCTAAACTTTGTGTTTTGTAACTAACCGCAATTTATCCCACCTATATCAGATTATTGTACTCATGATAAGCATAGAGTCCAATAATACACACTGGACCTCATTATGAGTTCGGCCATGTGACCCAAAACGCTGGTAATTATTATGGCCGCATTACCGCACCGCCGAACTATGGGATTGGAGGTAAGGTGAATTTCCTCCACTTTCCTGCCCCGAAACAGCCAAATTTGCAGAATTACTGCAGGCGCAATACTGCCGGCGGTAATACTGCCAAAATCCTCCTGCAGCCCTAATAGATGGGAACTAGCACCATCTGCCATGACTTGTAATCCATGGGTAATTTTGCTGGACCAAGTGATGGTAGCAGTAAATCCATTTGGTGGTATTTCGGCAAAATGATCATTGAAATACCGCCAAACGTGTAATAAGGCCCAGTACTGTCAGTTTTTATTTTACCACCTCGAAGGGAAAACTACAAAATTTAAATAATACTTTCTGTCACCTGAACAGAAACCCTTCGCTTCTGCATTACACCTAAATCATGCTCATTTTAAAACGGTTCCACTTCAACCAAGGTTGCAATTAAAATGCATCTCTGGTGGAAATCAAATGCTGGACCTGAATCTTGGATAAAATAGTTTGTTAAATCTCAAGATGAAACAGGCTCAGACAGATATGATCCCCAAGTAATTCTGACACTGTATTAGTACTGCCCCTTTTCCAATAAAGTACACATGTTTTTAAATTCATAGTCTCCAATGCAGTGAAGGGAAGACTTTCTGACTTCACTAAGGAGGATTTCACTTGTTCCAATTAGTACATTGGACTTGATGAGGAGCCATGCAAGCATGATTTTCAAAGGTCACTTTTGCTTGCCTTCAAGAGATATCGACGCAGATTATTTTTCATAATGTTAGCATGCCCACACTTAGGAAGAATTGTGAATATTAGCCTGTGTCGCATCTAGATAGGACTTTGAATTTTAGCATGCCCGCACTTAGGAGAAACCTGAATGTTAGCATGCCCACACTTAGAATCGTGAATATTAGCCTGCGTCACATCTAGATAGGACTTTGAATGTTAGCATGCCCGCACCTAGGCGAAACCTGAAGACTAGCATATGCCACACTTAGAATTGTGAATATTAGCCTGCGTCACATCTAGATAGGACTTTGAATGTTAGCATGCCTGCACCTAGGCGAAACCTGAAGACTAGCATATGCCACACTTAGAATTGTGAATATTAGCCTGCGTCACATCTAGATAGGACTTTGAATGTTAGCATGCCCGCACCTAGCCGAAACCTGAAGACTAGCATATGCCACACTTAGAATTGTGAACATGAGCCTGCGTCGCATCTAGATAGGATTTTGATTGAAGGAAAGCATGCCCGCGCCCTGATGAAACTTGAATGTTAGCATGTGCCACACTTAGAATTGTGAGCACTAGCCTGCGCCGCATCTAGATAAGATTGTGAATGTTAGTATGCCCACACCTAGATAGAATTCTAAACATTAGCCTGTGCCGCATCTAGATAGGATTGTGAAGGTCAACAAGTGCCACACTTAGACAAAACTGTGAATGTTAGCATGCTAAAGGTCAGGTAATCCACTAACCAATATAAGCTCAAACTCTGCATACTTATCTCACTCAAAAAACTCACACAACCATCTCTCGCACAACAAGCCGCACGCACTTCACAACACTGCAACAACACATAAGCCGGAGCAACAGCACACGTGGACTGACACCGATCCAATACCCGCACCGAAGCTCAGCACCCGGCGTATACAGGGTTGAAGCTGCCAACAGAACACCACTCCTCTCACTATCCTACTCCCTCTTCACTTTACTAACCAATCCCACCTTATTGTTTACAGATCCGCCAGAGCGCCTGGGGACCAACTCCGTTGGTGACGGTGCGTGGTACAAATACCTTTAACATTCAACATAAGTCAATTGAGACTTTTTGATAGTGATATTTTATTTCTATTGCGCTCGTACACAAGTGTTTCAGAGCGCGACAAGACAAGGGAGGGGAGCAGGGGAGAACAAAACAACAATCTTACTAGGCCCAGTAACATTGAGAACGCGCAAGTGCATTGGAGAGGGGGAGAGGAAAAGTGCATTGAAGGGGGGAGAAGTGGAAAGTGCGGAGCAAAGGAGAAACAGATACATAATAATACTAAATAAATAATAAAGGCAACAAACAGTGTTAGTGCAGCCAGCAATTGGCAAGTGCTGGGTTTATTGCAGCAGACAGGGTAGGTCTGATAAGTCCAGGTGTGAAAACAGAAAAAGAATATTGAGGCTGAGTACCCCAAAAGGAAATACACCGAACACGGGTTACAAAGGAACATACAAAGTACTTTATTTTATACTGAATCCAGTTACAAAAACAGAGCAAAATCAGATAGCTATCGGCCCTCAGTACAACACAACGAACTCCAGCGTGGTTCAGTGTGTTCAGTGAGAGACGTTGTACATTAGAATGCATTCGCTTTTTATACATTTAGTGGGCGCGATTTGTAAGAGGATTCAATTCAACAATGAATAATGTTCTACTAGTAAACTGATTTGGTTACGCAGGAGTAGTATGGAGGATGAGGTAGCACACTTGTGAATAGGAACAGAAGAATAAAGGGGTAGAGAATGCTTTATACGGTTCAAGGAAATGCAAGGTGGAATAAATGCAGTACAGAAATAACTTGATATGACTTCAACAAAACAAGCAATCACTTTTCTTTGACAATTCACCCCCCCTTTATGCAATGTAAGGAGATGAAGAGGAGAGCACACAGTTCTTAGAAATGCAATCAAATATAATTCAGTTCATCCCCCCCCCTCCAGCAACTTAGAGAAATCAGGTATGAGTTTTAAAACACCGGCCCAAGTACTTTGAATATGGTGGCAAGGAATTGAAAAATATGCCGAAAATGGTTTTAATTCCCTTTAGGAAGTTCAGGGTGAGTGAGAGATACATGGGATGAGTTCAGGCTCACTTTAGCAATGATTCAGAGATGGTGATTAAGAGGCCAACAAATTTTTTGCAAGGAAAGAAATGACTGCTGATGGTTACACGTGGCTGGATTTTTAACCAAATCGCAAATCGCGGTAAAATTCGCGAGTGCGTGAATCGTGATTGCGGAAAAAGTATAAGGAGTAGGAAGTCGGTTCTAGGCGTGTTGGAAAGCTTAGATTCTAAGCTTTCAGAGGGAAGTTAAACCAAACGGTTCCAGAGATATGAACGATTTAGTAAAGGTCGTTTTTCGGATTTAAAGTAAACTCAAAATGACAGGTGACAGCTTGCAGCTTCAGAATTGACAAGTGACAGTGGTGCAGCTTTACAAAATGACAAGTGACAACTTCTAGGAGGCAGTTCTGGTTAGATTAAAATAGTTTGGACTAGATTATTTTAAATTAAGAGTTTATTTCTGTCACAATCTGACCTAAGTACTCACAATATATTTTGGAAGGACTGGACCTCGTCACGGATCTGATCAATCAGGCTAGCAGCACTTCACAGCGATCTGGTCTCTGGGTCTGCGGTTCTGCACGGTCTGGTCTGGTCTGGCACTGGTCTGGTCTTGTCTGTCCGGATACAGCGGTCTCTGCATGGCTCCTGGATCTCTGCACTGGTCCTGGCAAAAGTTCTTGGCAAGGGATTCAAGCAGCTCGCCCGGCTGTGAGTAGCTTGCAATGATTTGAGGCCTGCTGCAGAGAACTCAGCTTGTGGTTTTAGGCCTCTGATTTAGGTTCTAAAGTATAAGTTCTAGGTTCTGGAGTATGTAGCTGGAGTCAGTCTGGAACTGGTATCTTCTGGATGTTGCGTGGTCCGGCAAAACGCTCCGCAGATTTGAATGTCCTCTCTAGCTTCCAGTGGCTCTTTTTATGTCTTTTGAAAGCGGGTGTGTGCGCAGCATCACTAAGCCAGCCCCTCTCTCAACTGATCATTGGTCCCATTCTCCCCTTTCCCATGATTGGGGGAAGGAAATGTGAGTCAGAGTGATGCTGTAGGTTTTATGGGTCAGAGGATCCTCCCCTGGTCAGTTTGCCCACAAATCTATATTTGATTCAAATACATCCTTCCCAGATACACAATTTGTTGAAATTACATGTGCACATTATATATTCCTTATGGTCCATGCTTGTCCGCCTCTGATCTTCCTGGGGGCTTGCATTAAAAAATGACAACATTTTGCGCTTTTTAACTGGTTTTGCAATATTGGACATTTACCCAAATTTACACATATGTGCGCAAGGAGTATGGACATTAATTGATGAAGTGTCCGATTTTTAACATGCAGACATTTAGAGTGAGACCCTATTTTCCGCTAGCAACCCCCCAGAATACACCACAGGGTCCTAACGCATCTCAAAATGTTCACAGAAAAATCACAAAAATAATGATATTACTTATATAATTCTGACAAGTCCGCACTTTGAGTTATCTATCTTTCTTAAAATCATATTCTGGCCAACAGGGGTGTGTCTTCCCAGGTCACATGGTGGAGAAACCAGTCTATCCACTTTCTTTAAGCTCAGCATGTCCTCAGAGGGGGCTGCCCCTCCCCGTTTCTGCCAAAAGGAAGCCACTTTTACGACGCCCCCAATATAACATCTGCCTGAGTCAAGGAAGGGCTTTGTTCAAAAGGAAGCCATTTACAACCCCCCCAATAAACCATCTGCCTGGGCCCTTTGTTTAGTTTCTTGCAGTCCCCTGGTAATTCAATCAGAGAGTGTGTGACCTCCTTTTGGCAGGGGCAACAGAATGCAGCCAGGCCTGGGAATGCAGTTGTTGGGCAAGCCCCCAATCCTGTCGGGGGTAGCTGTCTGGCAGAATTCCAGTTTCCTTAAGCCAGGTTTCAGCTAAAATGTCACTTTTTGTTCCCCAGTTTAAGTCAATACAATTTTTACATATGCAGCTAGAATGCTGATTCTAAGTTCCAAACTATGACATTTTAACAGTTACAAACTATGTGACACTCAAAAGTAGGTCACTCCTTTAATTTAAACATTTCGATTTTGGTGTTTTTAATCCAGTTTCAGTTAGGCTGCTGACATGCATAGCTCAGCCAGTTTTGTTATGAACATTGTTTTGGGCTCTTCATCTTCCAAGATTTTGTAAGCACACATACTTCATTCTGCCAGATGTCCGCTGGTGTTCAGTGAGATTTTTGGATGTGTTGCAATGTTTGAAAAAAAGCATTTTGAGCTGGCATTCAGGGAAACCAAAGGTAATTTTAAAGCGTTTTTGAGCTAACAGGCGCTCCTGTTTTACCTTTGGCACCCATTCCACTCATGGCACCCTGGCCCATCATGCTCGCACTGGTGGGTGGCAAGTTAGACAGCCATTTTGGTGTACGCGCAAACTGCGTGGTTCTCCTGGATTCTGGCGCACATGTGGGCTTTTTGGCCATCTTGGATTTTCTAAGCCCACAGCACCAAATGTTGCAGCATGATAGCTGAAACGTGGGTCAGGACACCCAACAGATGTCCAGCCCCACTTCGGGTTAATATTCCTTTTAATACATCACCGATATATAATAAAAGAAAAAATGCGATCCTTTGACCCGTCGATCCTTTTGTGTCGATCCTTTGACCCGTCGATCCTTTGAATTTGAGCCTTTGACCGGACACCGTCTCAACATATGCTCGTGGATTAGTTTCATTGCACTAGTAATCCTTCTACACATAGGTCAATGAAGGACAAGGTCTCAGTTCATGACCTCAACAAGTGGCCTGCAGGCAAATTACATATTAACTATGTACAGAGGTCAAGACGGCCATGTTGTATTCTGGAATGACTTCGTCCACCATTTTGGCTCACAGGGTGACTTTTACACAATGAATCCTAAAATGGCGGTTTGACCTAAAATGGCGGCTTACATGGATTTAAGGTCAGGACCTTCCAACACAGATTTCTTTCGCAAGCGACTTTCGAGCAGCTTGGCGTAGGCCAATATTAATATATGTATTACAATGGGAGGCACGATATACTTTCTATTTCGACAAACCCTCCTTTTGGCCTATGCCAAGTGCTAAAAACATCTTTGGCTCTCCTTACGAATAACTCCATGCATCATTGTCCATGCACCCTGAATCACTATCAGAAATATCTATTGCCATTAGGTCTTTTGCTAAAATATCCTTCAATACATATTCTTTGGAAGTTTTATCTGGGGCATACACTTTATGTCCTATCGAACCTATCGCTTGTGCGCAACATCCCCCTAGCATCGAACACATACCAGGCAGACACTGAATACAGCAACAAAGAAACAACAGTATTCCCAAAATAATCAATAGGACCGAAAGCACCTTCCAACCCCAAGATCGCAAGAAGTCCCAGAACCAAGCGCTCAGATCCCAGTTTCCCTCGGGAACATGCACTTCTGAACTAAGGACATGCAGATTCTGTATTGCCTTGAAGATAGTTGGGGAGGAATCTGGTACGAAAACACAGCAAGCGGACCCCACTAATTTGCATTCTCCACCACGCTCAGCTACAATGACATCTAATGCCATTCGATTTTGAAGTCCTACTAATCTTATCACCTTTTGTTCTAACGTCATATTATAGAGTATGTCCGTGGTCCGGTTGATGGTTCTCTCCAATATCCTCGCTAGTTTTCTGATATCTTCTGAATTCGCTATCTGCCCCCAAAATGGCACAACTGATTTAGCTATATCTCCCAAGACTTGTGCTGGGGTGTCACCATTCCCATCCCGCCGTGGACGAGCCTTCGAAACTTCTTTTGTACTAGCTATAAACACCCCAGGTAACAGGATCCCTAAATAACAGGTTCCCTGCCAATCCCTGGGCAACCACGGGAATGCTACATTACCGCAGACAAAGTAGACAGGTTCGCCTACATACAAAGGTCTGTTCTCCCCAGTCAAATTTGCAACGTTGGCACAACCTAAAAAATGTCCCATTGACTGAGTTCCATTCCTCTGTATGCAAAAAGAAACTGAATCCGGGCTATGGTTAACAGTGTAAGAAGGAGGCATGGCATCCTTATTGCCTATCGGAGCCATTCTAAAGGAAATCAAAGATTGGAAAGGACGAGATAGTTTATCAGAAGGCCTCATAGAAGCAACATTTGGTTTACTCCTATTTGCAAACAGCGAGAATCCCAGGGGAGTCAAAACATGTTTCTCAAAACTATTTAAATTGGTGCCATCAAAGTTCCCTGAGATGCTATCATTCCATCGGCCAAAGAACAGTGCTCTAAGAGAAGCATAGCAGGCAGTTGTCAACGGTAAGGGATGAATATACCAACCTAGCCCCTTAGCCCCGTGTTGCGGTAAATGTGAGCAGACCCAGGAGTTGGATTTATTAAAAATGGCATGTGTAGCATTCATGATAAGTAGTAAAGTGTTATTGTGGTACCTTTGTCTGTGCTGGGAATCCCAAATGTACAAAGGGAGTAGGAACAATGGGTTCACTTTCAGTAGGCAACAAAAGTTCTAAAGAGTGAGTTTCCTCGAGGTACCATAATCCTAAGGCAGCAACTATTAAAAACCCAAACATCATTATAAGAATGCAGCAATACGTTTTCGGGGCCCAGGCATTTTGTCCATTGTCCCGGTTGGTCACCCCCTTATTTACAAGTCCCATACGAGCGGTAGTGGTGGCGGGCATCGTAGTCTTCAAACGAACACTCCAAAGTTTGTTGCTGGCGACCTCGCGGTCGAGCGACTTCTTAGTCCTTCCACCACCCCAGCCAACAGAATCCCCTTTCTCAAATTTGGGCAAAAAGCAAGCCCTCAATGACTCTTTTCCTTCTCCGAATGCACAGCCGAACCGTGCTGTAAGTCTATCAGATGCACAGCAAAACTGTGCCGTAAGTCTATCTTTGTGGTGGCAGGTTATATTGTACTTTTCCTGGTACTGATTGATCCGGAAACAATATGTCGTCACTTCCTGCGGAAAGCAACGTGTCGGAGGCAAATGAAGGGGCTGAATTTGAAACTGCCGCTTCCGGGTGCAAAATATGTGGAGAGTGTGGAGACAAAATGGCACTTTCCCCAAGCCTCCCGGGCTCAGAGATATTCTCCGACACACTCTCAGTGCTGCTTACTGCTTTGGGATCATTGGTTGCAGTGTCAGCGAAGGGTTCTGTTTCTTCTGTAGCGTGTGGCACAGGGTGAGGAAGTTTCTTGATGTGCGAAGCGTGGATCCAGTTCTTTCGTCCAGCTACCCACACCGCTGTCTGGGTGACCAACAGGACTTGGAATGGCCCACGCCAGCGAGGCGCGAGGCAGGAGGTGTGCTTAAATGATTTGACGAGCACCCAACTCCCAGGCCGTATGCCGTGGCCCGGGCCCTCATATCGCACAGGAAAAGCTTCTCGTACCTGGTGATAAATCAAATACAGGTTTTTAGTCAATTGGCTACAATTATCTGAAAGTAGTACATTTTCGACATTTTTTAAAGTTCGACATTTTGGAAGGTTCCAGATATTGGCAGGTCTCCCCATTACCACCTCAAATGGAGAGAGCCCAGTCTTAGTTTGAGGGGTTGTACGCATGGCTAGTAACACGATCGGTAAGGCGTCCGGCCATTTTAGTTTAGTGCCGGCACACATTTTAGCGAGCTTGTTCTTGATGATACTATTGTGTCTTTCTACTAGTCCGGGACTCTGAGCATGTCTGGCCGAATAGAACCGTTTGCCAATTTGTAATGCTGTACATATCTGTAGAATTACAGTGCTGACAAAATGTGGACCATTGTCCGATCAGATAACTCTCGGCAAACCGAACCGGGGGAAGTATTCTTTTAACATGGTTTTCGCAATGGTCATGGCTGTAGCATCTTTAACAGGGAAAGCCTCAACCCATTTACTAAAGGCACAAATGACCACGAGGACATACTTTAGATTACTACATCGTGCCATTTCAATGAAATCAAAGTGAATAACTTCAAAGGGGACAGAAGGTGGGCCAAAACGTCCCCTTGGAGTTGATGTCACCTTTCCCACATTGTGTTGTAGGCAAATCATGCAGTTCTGGACATAGCGCTAGGCAATTTTCGAAATCTTATCATTTGCCCAAACGTTTCTAACATTTTCGTAACCTGCTGGGCACAAACATGTGTAGGGCCGTGTGCATGACAACCATCATCATGACATAGGCATCAGGTAACAGCAATTTCCCTTCGACCATGTCCACCCAACACCCATCATCATCAAGTTTCCCCAAGCCTTTAGCCCACCTCTTAGACTCTTCCAGTGTGGCATCAGCTTGGATATCCCATACAGACCCAACACCCTCATCCATTACATAGGCATCTACAGTCTCCCTTGAAACATACATCTCCGTGAAGAGATCTGTGGCAGTTTGTCTAGCTATCTGATCAGCGAAAGCAGTCCCTTTTCCAACATCATCTACAATCTTTCGATGTGCTGCACATTTCATAACTGCTAACTGATTAGGGAGTGCAAGCGCTGAGAGTAGTTGTACTATTAGGGAGCCATGTTGAATCTTGGTGCCATGCTAAGTTAGGAACCCTCTTTCTGACCAAAGTCTCCCAAAGTTGTGAACCACCCCAAAGGCATACTAACTATCAGTATATATATTTACTGCAAGCCCATCGGAAAGTTCACAAGCTCGGGTCAATGCTATAATCTCTGCGGCCTGCGCAGAATTATGCGTAATTCTCTTAGTTTCCACAACCGTGCTCAATGTAGTGATCGCATACGCGGCTGTGGATGTATCATCCGGAAGTTTAAAGCAAGAGCCGTCACAAAACAGCTCTCCTTGCGGATTATCCAAAGCAGTATCTTTCAAATCGATTCTACCCTTTGTTTCTTGTTCGGTCGTATACAAACAATCATGTGACTCTTCATCGCTGCAAGTAGTATCTTGCGGAAAAGGTAGGAGTTCAGCCGGATTAAGGACACAACACCTCTTAATTTGAATGTGAGGAGCAAACAAGATCAATTCATATCTTGTCAACCGTGCAGAAGTGAGGTGTTGCGTTTGAGTTCGGTTCAATAGAACATCTACAGAGTGAGGCACCATCAGGGTTAGATCATGGCCTAGGACCATTCCCTCACTCTGCTTTACAGACGCGGCAGCAGCAGCGACTGCGCGCAAACATCTTGGCAAAGCGCATGCTACAGGATCAAGGGCGGAAGAATAGTAACCGCACAGCCTATTCTTCCCTCCATGTTCCTGCGTTAATACAGCCAAAGCACATCCATCACATTCATGCACAAACAACACAAAGGCCTTTTCATAGTTTGGTGTGCCCAAAACTGGTGCAGAGCATAATGCAGTCTTAAGCAAGTCAAACGACTGCGTGTGTCCCGCGTTCCATTGCAATGGTGAAGAAATGCCATTCTTCGTCGAAGCCACCATCGGTATGATCACTAGTGAGAAATTCGGGATCCACAACCTACAGTAAGAAGCCATACCTATCAAGGCCCTAACTTCCTTCTGTGTATTTGGGACAGACATGCCAGAAATGTGTTTTATTCTTTCAGGTGTCAATCTTCTTCCCTACTTTGACAGGAGATAGCCTAAATAGGCGACCTCCTGACAACAATATTTAAACATTTTAAGCAAAGCTTTGTGACCATGCTTAGCTAGATGAATAAGTAATAACACAGTGCCCTCCTTACAGGCACTCTCAGAGTCAGCAGCTAGAAGCAAATCGTCAACGTACTGAAGCAAAGTACAGGTAGAGGGCAATTCAAGGGTATCAAGTTGTTCTTTCAAAGTCCTACTATAAATACTAGGACTCTCTGTGTACCCTTGAGGTGCACGAGTAAATGTAAACGAGCGTCCCCCTAAGGTGAACGGGAACAAATATCTACTATCCTTGTGTATAGGAATACTAAAGAACGCATTCTTTAAGTCCACAACACTAAAGTAAGTAGCTGTAGCTGGAATCATGGTTAGGATTGTCGTCACATCAGGCACAATTGGAAATTGTGGTGCCACAACTTTATTAATGGCACGTAAATCCATTATAAAACGGAATGGAATTACATTATCGCCTTTCTTGTACACGGGTAAAATCGGACTATTACACAAACTTCCTGAGATTTCTTCAATCACCCCGCGATGCACAAAATCGGAAACAATACATTTCAAAGCTCGCTCGCCCTCAACCGAAATCTTATACTGGGGAATGCGTGGCAGCTCAATTCCATGTTTCAAAACTATTTTGACAGGCTCAGTATGTGAAACACTGACATCATTGTCGTCGACAGCCCACAAGCTCTCTGGTACATCAATGAATTCTGGAGGCAAAGGTCTAGTCAAAAATTGCGAGACAGAAAATTGCTGTGGTGAAATCGTCAAGCGCACTCAATCAGAAGAACAATAAATCACTGCATTTAATTCTTTTAACAAATTCAACCTCAGCAAGTTCTCTCCGTAATCCGAAGTCAACAGAAATGGGCACTGGTACGTAAAGGGACCCAAAGAAATAGGTACCGGCATAGAAACCGGACAAACAACTGGTGTACCGGAAAACCCTACAGAAACATTGGTTTGCCCTGACAGTGGAGTGTTTGGAACCCACGAATGATCAATGGAACACTTTTGTGCTCCAGTGTCTATCAAAAACTGATGTTTCCTATTTCCCACCACCATTTCAACATAGGGACCTTTCTGATTGACGGGAATAGGTGTAGGTTCCAAACCCTGCTTCGGGCAATCCTAATGAAACAGAATATCATCAAAAGGAAGCTCTTCAAATAAATATGCAGTGGAAGGATGATCAAATATATTCCTGGTGTCCACACTCAGAGTCTGATTGTCCTGCGAAAAAGGTTGCTGAGGGTCCTGTGTAAGCTGACCTCTACCAGGGCCCCTTACGCCTGGGCGACCTCTGGATCGCCTACCCATATTACCAAATGTATTATTCGACCTTTGTTGAAGGACGGGGCATTGTGTTCGCCAATGACCCTCTCGACGACAATAAGCACACTCGTTAATGTTCACAGGACCCAAGGGCACATTCCCCTGTGGGACATACTGACCTCTAACCTGAGAACTACCCGCTCTGGGGCCCCTAACAATTTGCTGCAATAGCACTTTAGTTTTTAAATCGCCTTTCCGTTTTTCAATCCTATCTTTTTCATTATTGACACGGTTCTCATAGTACTGAGCCATATGCAGTACTTCTGATTGTGATTTCGCCTGCCAAGCACTCTCAGAAGACATGATTTGTGACTGGATGTCAGGCAGCAATCCACGTACAAATTTGTCCACAAATAATCTTTCCCAGACTCTGTGCCTAAGTCTTGTCCACTGAAATCCGAGAATACCTGTTTGAACCGATTAAAGAACTCGGTAGCACCTTCAGACTTTCCTTGGACACAGGCCGTAAGCTTGTCCCAAATAATTCTCTTTTCGGGAATTATGGATTTTAATTTAGCAATGATTCTATCAGGCAGAGTTAATATCACCTGTTGCGGTCTTTTGCCAGCTGGCCTTTCCCCATTGAGTCTGGTTATATTCGCCCATGTATCTCCCAGCCGGGGTACATTGTCAATAGTTCTAACTTGTTTCCATAAATCTACGGGCAGGAGTACAGGAAACAACAAATCAATGTCACCTAAGGTGAACACTGAGGACTGCAAAACGGATTCTATCTCTTTATAGAACCCTGTCGGATTTTTCCTAATATCGGGAATAGATTGCCTAATAGTATTCACTTCCTGTCTCGAGAACGGGACGTGAACGAACTGTGATACATAATGTGCAGGAATGTTCACTGCGACTATATTATTTACAGCATCGGCCGCAACTTCAACCTTTGGGACAAATGTTGGAGGAACCTCTCTCATAGGCAACTGAGAAATGGGTGACTCCGAACGCTTACTAAGCAACAGAGCCAAGTCGAGCGCTAAAGCAGTCGAAGAAGTGTAAAGTGAAAAAGCTCTCTTATAAATGCTCAATAACTCTGTGGGACAACTAGTCTTCCTTTTTACACATTCATACTGCAGGTATTCTACCATTACCTGTATCACTTTCCTCTGCATTTCTAACGTATATTGACTATATGTGTCATATACCTCAACTGGAGTAATCGATATGTCTGAAATCCATCTAACGGCGTCTTTCTTACAAATTTGCATTTCCTCCGATATCGGTTTACGACACGGAAGGAACTGTTTCTGTACGTGCATACATATTTTCCTCTTCATCATCCTCATTCTGTAACTTTTCTAACTCCTTTCTATACCCAAATAACCTCTCGACATGCTCATTTACCTTCTCCACAGTGTCTCTAGAAAGCGCTAGAGTATTTAGATCCCTTAACGAATGCGGAACATCCGCATTATTTAATCTTCCCCACATTATACATAACTAAATTCCTAAACCGTCAATAAAAACATTTTTCTCAGGAAAATTATCCGTATTACAAAGTGTGGCAAAAACGCTAGCTTGATCATCCTTCTCCATACAATGCTTAGCACATGCAATTAACTCACGTTTCTTCTCCGGTGGTACAGTATTGCGAGTGACAACTTTTGTTCTTGTACCTCGATCGATTGCAAGCGGCTCAGGACCACTTGGAAGAGAGGGAGCAAGCAAATTCAATGGAGGTACTATAACTGGTGCGATAAAAAGAGGCGGAGGAGCAGGTGGAGGAACACATACCGGAGGAATAGGAACAACAGGTTGAGCAGGAAGAGCTGGAATAACAGCAGAAAGAGGTACAGCAGTGGGAAGAGGAACATACAGAGGTGGCACAGAGGCACCAGGCCTTCATTCATTTAATATTTTGTCAATAAACTCATCAGAAATGTGAAGATCTTTAGAAGGATAGATTTTCTGAATTCCAAGTGAGAAAGCCCTATCCATATTTTTAGTCGCCTCAGACTGTTTGTCTTGGTCATATAACAGCGCTTTTTCAGCGTTCGTTTTATGACGACGTGCATGTTTCTCTCTACTTTTAAGTTGTTGCAACGCTTCTTTTTTCCAATTCTGCAAAACATCAAATGCTGCAGGTCTAGCCTTTTTCTTTAACAAGACTGACTCCAAATATTCAATACGAGGGATCTCAAAACTACCATTGATTGGCCACTGAAGTTCGGAGGCATGTCTGGTTTGTCTGTGCCAAATATCATTAAATACTATACTTCCAATGCCATGCTTACAGTACATAGTACATGCCGGCGACCCCCCCTGTGGTGCGGGATGGCTAAATTCCAAAGATTGTCTATCACTGCGGAATAATGCCTTAAAGCAGGTAGACAATTTCCCAGGCATATCTCAAATTCTTGGTGTTACCTGGTCAATAATTGTGTCTGCAGATACAATGCGCCAACATTCAAATTGTCAGGGTTAAATTAAGAATCGGGTCACGACTCACCTGACCAAACCTAAGGAGGACCGATCGGTACTTCTAAGAATCTTAATTAATCTTACCTCGTGTATGGTGATTTCAGCAAATCTGCCCGCCTCGATAAGTGGACCCTCGTCAAGATGCCGTCTCGGACCACACGCTTATCATCCAAGGATCGGGTCGTGCAGCGCTGTTGAGGTGTTGTGTCTCGTTCAGGGGGCCCCTTATGTCACACCTTCCGATCCCGGTCCGATAGCGTGCATCAACCTTCAACAATCCGGCATCAATCTTGAGGGTCCCTATTCGGGCGCCAACTGTGAAAACAGAAAAAGAATATCGAGGCTGAGTACCCCAAAAGGAAATACACCGGACACGGGTTACAAAGGAACATACAAAGTACTTTATTTTATACTGAATCCAGTTACAAAAACAGAGAAAAATCAGATAGCTATCGGCCCTCAGTACAACACAACGAACTCCAGCGTGGTTCAGTGTGTTCAGTGAGAGACGTTGTACATTAGAATGCATTCGCTTTTTGTACATTTAATGGGCACGATGTCCAGCCCCACTTCGGTTAATATTCCTTTTAATACATCACCGATCTAGGGTTCATGCCAAGTCTCAAATAACCGCATATAACTGGTTTACCTTTAATACATGTATCAACAAGCGTATGCAATAACTGTGTATTCTAAAGTTTTCCATGCAGGCCTTCTTAAACATTAATACAATGTAGTTCAAACAGATTTTCTTCGTTCAGTATTTGAATACATTGTCTCAACATATGCTCGTGGATTAGTTTCATTGCACAAGTAATCCTTCTACACATAGGTCAATGAAGGACAAGGTCTCAGTTCATGACCTCAACAAGTGGCCTGCAGGCAAATTACATATTAGCTATGTACAGAGGTCAAGACAGCCATTTTGTATTCTGGAATGACATCGTCCACCATTTTGGCTCACAGGTTGACTTTTACACAATGAATCCTAAAATGGTGGTTTGACCTGAAATGGCGGCTTACATGGATTTAAGGTCAGGACCTTGCAACACAGATTTCTTTTGCAAGCGACTTTCGAGCAGCTTGGCGTAGGCCAATATTAATATATTTATTACAATAGGAGACACGATATACTTTCTATTTCGACACAGGAAAAAAAGGGGGGGCTGTATGGGTACAGATACAGACCCCAGTGCAAGGGGTGGCCCGGAGGCAGTGCAGGAGGGTGGCAGGGTGAGCAGGTACATGGGCCCGGAGGACAGAGAGTTGCCAGGTGCACAGTGACAAGAGAGAACAGATAAGCAAGGGAGAGAGGGAGCGAAGGCAGAACCAACGAGGAAGGTCTTGTGGTGCTTCCAGAACCAGAGATGGTTCTCCTCAGGGTTTAGAGTGGCACGGAGGCTGTTCCAGAGGAAGGCCCGAGCCGAAGACAGAGATCCACCCCCAGCCCATTTCTTCGAAAAGCGACTGACCCTGACGGAGTTAGAGGTACAGGGGTGAAGAGCTTGAGAGGGAAGGTATTTGCGGAGGGTTAGCTGAATGTATTTTGGACCCAGGCCCCAGAAAGCCTTGTGGACAATGCAGAGGGTTTTGAATTTAATCCTTACATCCACTGGGAGCCAATGGAGAGATTTCAGAGCTGGAGAGATACGATCCCAGGGCTTGAGGCCAAGGACAAGTCTTGCAGTCCTGTTCTGGATTAGTTACAGAGGGCAGAGAGTAGAGGTAGGTAGATTTAGAAAGAGGCTGTTACAATAGTCCAATCTAGAGAGAACCAGAGCTTGGGAGACCATGAGCTTCTGGGGTAAGAAGAGGAAAGGCAGAGTACCTCTGAGGAGGTGCAGTAGGAAGTTTGACTTTTTGGAGACCTCAGGGATGTGGGCGGAGAAGGAAAGTGTGCAGTCAAAGATGACCCGATGTTCTTAGCCTCGCAGGTGGGGATAGGAGGAGGGCCAAGTGAGGCCGGCCAGAGAGTGAGGGGAAAGGATAGTGAAGGTGTGCCGATGAGGAGGATCTGCGTCTTGCTGGCATTTAGACAAAGATCATTGGTGGTACACCAATCTTGTATGACAGTTAGGCAATCAGAGATGAGAGAGGGAGAGGAAGTGGCCGAGGGCAGGCTGAAAATGAGTTGTCATTAGCGTAGCACTGGAAATTTGAGCAGAAAATTGCAATGCAGTAGGTGAAGACTTACATTTTCTTATCAATATTCAATTGAAACAGTGTTGGTTAGCAGATACATATTCTTCTGGCAGTGCAAGAGAGGTAACGCATATTTGTGCTAAAATTATAGCTTGCAAGTAAAATATTGCTTTGTTGTGTCAGGTGACTTTTCTCCATTCTGACAGCAAGCATATAATTCAAACTATGATCTGCTTGAAGATACACTAGGCCTGAGTGCTGAATATCAGGCACATTTCTCTCATACGGCAAGAACTGGTTAAGGGTTCATCCACCCCATGCCTCATGTTCAAGGCCTTTGATTGACCTGGGATGAAGGTTGTACTAGGAAGGGCATCATTGGAAGTAGTCTGGAGGCTAATGTACGAGCAACTATTTTTGAATCCACATTGAGTAGGGAGAGGGAACGGTATGGGCTATGGTCCTCACGGGGCTATGGTTAGGTTTCAGCAAAACTGTTATGGTTCCTGGTAGCTTTCCTATTCTAGGCATTCTATTATACCCTAAGCAAATTTGGTGTTAAGACAGCTTTATACCTCTTGTAGAACTCCTCTGTGAGGCTGTGGGACGGAGGGGCTTTGTTGCTAGGCAATAGGTCAATAGCTGTTACCTTGTCTAGCATCAGCGGCATGTCTAGGTTATTCAATGCTTCAGTTGAGACTCGCACTGATGTTGGTAATGGATGTAATAGTGATTTCTTCTCTTCATTCCTATTAGTTTCCTTTGCTGCATATAAACATTTACAATATTAGAGGAATGCTTCAAGTATTGTAGTGTGCTCTGAGCACCCTTAGTCATTCCTAAGTGGGTGTGCTCCTACATGTATTAGCTCTTCTCTGATTATTTTGGCTACCGGTGTGCCAGGCCTGCCGGCCTCTCCATGCCGTCTTGCCATGTCTAGGGAGCGGAAATTGTCTAGCCTATTTGTAATATGAAGAAGTGACTGTTTATTCCCACATTCCGTACATTATCTCTATGCCTTTTTCCGCTTCAGCTCAGATGCTTTCATTTCCCTGTAAATGTTCTTGAAGATAACATGTTCCATGGACCTTATTATCTCTCTTATGGAGGTCTTGAATGATTGCCAAGTTAAACCCATAATTGAACAGACCCCACATAAAAAAAAAATTAAAAAAACATCTGTACATATTATAGAATGGACAATCCGATCGCTGGGTCAGATAGCGTAGCTGACTTAAATCTCCGGAAACGTTCATTGGCTGGCATACCGGAGACCTTCACTGTGAGCTTAATGGGGGCGCAGCTCACTACATAATTCCTCATTGATTGGGCTTTGAGCCAATAGTCAATTCTGGATGATGCATCGTGTGCAGTCCCCCAATGCGACCGCCATGTGCAACAATATGTATTTACGTGTGCGTTTGTGCTAAGTGCTTTTCAAACAATTGTTTCCCTTTGAAAAACATACCCCCACCCTCACCACAGCCCAAACGACTGTGGTGTTACATCCAAGCGTAGAAGCCAGATACAACATGTAGCAGTGCTGTTTCGCTAGTAGGGGGTGGCTGTGAGCCCAGTTTCCTTTCACGCCTTCTGGTAACTTTCAGAACCAGTTAGCTATCTCGGATGTATCGACTTATACCTAATTGATGCCTTCCCTCGGTGGGCGCGCAGTGGTCGAAGTGAGCGGGAGCTGTCGGGAGCGGTGCTCCTCTACTTCTTTTAATTAAGTGTTACAGTTCCTATACTTTTATTTTAAAAAGAAAGCGTTCTGGAATGGTTTCGTTTTAAAATAAAAGTGTAGGAAGAAGTTGAAACTTGCACTTTCAGTGCACTGCACTGAGCGTTCCCCTAAACAGCAGGAGCATATGCTTTGGGGTTTGTATTGTGCATGGGAGGGGGCACAGCGATGGGGTCTGTGGGGAGCAGTGCAGGCCAGTAGGGAACATGGTTCCACTACTTCTTTTCGTACACTTCGACCACTGTGGGCGCGGGCGAGTTTATGCGATGTTGGGCTGAATTCTGAGCACTATCCTTTGTCTGTGGCGTCCTACTGGGATCCTAGCAGGTGTAGACATCAGTTAGTCTGCTGGCTGCAGAAAGGTACTTTCAGTACATTGGGGTGCTTCATTTGCCACTCTATAGAAGTCGCTTTTGTCTTTGAGCTGATAGCGCGGACAGGAATTGCCCTCAAACATTGAATGAGGACCTTGGATAGCAGAAAAGATCATTGCTGCTCCTCTCCCGCCTCTCCACTCTCTGACAGTGAGAGTGCATCACAGACTGAACCTTCCTGAGGACACTGTGCTGAAGAAGTAGCGCTACTCTGAACAGGTGCCAAAGATGTGGCACTCATTGCAGTACTGTTGAATATGGAAGCCTATTCAGGTGAGGGAGATGCTGATGTCCAACCCCTGACTGAAGCAGAGGCCTGCAGTAATGTTGCCGTCAACTCTGATGTTTCAGATGGAGACTGGACCTTGAGGCAATGGGAGGCATGGGTCAACGTTGGATGCTCATCACATAACATGGCAATTTGCATTTCTAGAAGTATCTGCAGTGTTGCCCACCAACGTGGCTGCATTGATGACTTTTTATGATGCACTCGCAAATAGACCCAGTCACTGGGTCAAAGGGAATGACAGGGTCCTGCAGCAGGTCCGGGCAGTGCTTCCTTGACCTGTGAATAGCGAGATATGACAGTCTTCACAAGGGGCTTACAATAGTTCAGTACAGAGTCATCTTCCAATTGCAAATCCAAACATTGTGCTGTCAAAGGAGGGGCTGTGGCAGTGTGCATAAGGCACCCAGTCAAAATCCCATGCAATGATAACCCATGCTTCGAATTCAAATTCTTTCACATAAGCATCAGAGATTTGGGCCATGTTAGCTCAGTATCTTCACAGACTTTGGATATTCTGTTCTTTATGCCTCTGTTATGGCATCCTTCTCTTCCGCTAGATTGGGGATGATATGCACAAAGATAACGCTGGCCGATATTTAAAAGCTCACAGGTACCTCTAGCCACTTGCACAGTGAAATACGTACCACTATTACTGTGGATAACCTCATGAACATGAAATCAAGGTATACATTCAGTAAGAAGCCTTATAGCACCCACCAGTGACTCAGCTTTTACATGGGTAGGCCTTCACCCACCCAGAGAACGTGTCCACTACTATTAGATAGAATTCAATATTAAGACATCAAGGTAGTTGCATGAAGTCAATTTAAATTTTGCTGGAATTTCGGCTTGCTTATTCTTTGCCACTTTTTCCCTCTCATGCGCCAAACAGTAAAGTTATTGCAATAATTTTGGGCCACTGTAGGGAAGTATGCACTAACCAATCTGGTTGATCACATCAATCAGGGCCCGTTTATAATAATGGGCTGCAGAATGTACCAATCTGGCGGCATAAGAGAGAAGTAAGGTGGGTGCTAGCAAGCAGTCATCTGGAGAGCGCTAAAGGGAATCGGGGAACAGATTGTCAGCAAGGGAACTGCCAGCAGCAACCACTTGGTGAGACACATTGGGGCTCATTACGGGTCCGGCTGTAACCGTGCCGGTGCTACTGGCACGTTGCCACCGGACCCGTAAATATTTACTGGCGCCTGACTTCCGGTGCCACCGGGAGATTACAACCCCTGGCGGACCGGAAAGTCAGGTGCCGGTAAAATGCTGTTCCCCATTACCAAAGAGTTGCACAGGACTCTATGGAAATGGGGACACGGTCGCACTAGTACCGTTGTGAGCGGTGCCGGTGCTTCCGTGATGGGTCTTCCTACCGTGGCCACTGTGCCCGTCATTGACGAACCTGTTGGACATGGCGGCTCCGACAGGCAGACCCGGAATATGCTGGTCCGGAAACAACGGTGCCGGTTGCTTCCAGAACGGCATAGTTAGATTGAGGCCCATTGTGTCCTTTACATTCAACATTTGGTCAGTGCTTTAGGTAATAAAAAGACATCCAATAGGGCTGTGACATAAACACTATTTGAAATCAGAGTACCTCCTGATACTAAATTCTCCTTGCCAATGTTTTAAAATCAAAGGGGCTACTTTGAACACACCCACGAGCTCTGAGAATGAAGCACGATACATAGTTAAAATCTAAAAAGATGCCCGGATGCAGCAGATGGAAATTAAATTGGGTTAAGAACAGAGTCAGTAAGAAATGCATCGACCCTTTAAAGTACACACCACCAGAGATGTCAAGGACATGGCTTCTTCATCATTAGGCAGCACATTGTTCTAATTGCCTACAACACCTGAGCCATCTTGGGAAACAGAAACAGGACTGGTGATAGAGATAGTCTGAAGGCAGGGCAGTGGGATATACCATCACTTAATTAGGAATTTCCAATGCAAATGGGACACCAAGAACATGCTGCATACCTCCAGCTATGATATGATAGGTTATTTATAATGTGCTTAGCGCGGACCCGGGATCGAACCTATGTTGCTCTGTGTTGCCTTGCTTCCAAGGCAAGCACGTTTCCCCTGAGATAACCTCCGGAGACAATGCTCAGAGGAAGAAGGAATATGTACTTGATACATTTCACAGGGGCATGGATGAGGGTCCACTGCAGTACAGGCCTGCAAGCTCTCTGTCTGGACATCAGTACTGATGAGAGTTAACAGAGCATCCTTAAGCCCCCACCACTGGACAGTCTGAGTTGCTGGGGTATCCGAGCACAGAAGAAGCCTTCCAGTACCCAATATTGAACAACTATCTTTCATTAACATGAACCAGCCCTACATTAGAGAAGAATTGTTCAAGACACCTAGCTAGATCCAACACGCCAGCTCCGATGCTGTACACTTGTTTTCCACTTGAAGTCATACACTGAGAATGAAGATTCCCCCTGCTAATAGCGCAGGGAGCACTTGATTCTATTCAAGACAAGGAGGCGAGCATTAAGCTTCATCTTCTCCTCATTCTACTCTCCAGCAGTTTCAACAAATAACACACATTTTAAATTTCTTCTTTTTGAAATAACAATATATCTTTTCTTTTACAAACTTCATTTCCCATCATTCCTTGTAGTCTTAGTGTCTTACCCATGTGACCTAGTCCTTCCTCTTCCTCTGTTCCTCCTCTTCTTTGACTGCTTCGAACTGCAATCGTCTCCAAAACTGAATTGCCAACTTGGCTAACTTAGTCTCTGAACTTTATTCTTTATGTTGAATCTTGCATTTTAACTTGCAGATTCGTTCCGTGTGACTCACTCCCTTCTCGAGCTCTTTCAGCCGTTCTTCTGTTCATCTCCTAGTGTCGGGAATAACAATAGTACATGTTAATACACACCCTATTCTGGAAGAAAATTTCATGTAAGTCATTTGCAATACTTCAATTCATTCTACTCATCATTGCTCACATCTCCCGTGTATCTAGGGCAGGAATTTAATGCTCGCCTCCTTGTCTTTAATAGAATCAAGAGCTTCCTGCATTTTTAACAGGGGGAATCTTCATTCTATGTCAAGATGGAGGTGAGCATTAAGCTTGTTCAAAGCTTCTTACTACCGCTTCAGCTATAGGGTTGGTCAAAAATAAAACGTTCTAAAGGTTGTATCGCTACCCCAATCTGCTGCTTTCATAATATCTTGTAAAGCTGCACCTTGCCCTCGTGCTTTTGAGGCCATTGCTCCTCTAACTGAATGCACTCCAAATGTTGTCATGTCTATGCCCGCTAGACTCATGATATCTCGGACCCATTGCGCTATAGTGGCTGTTGCTACTCCTTTATGTGGTTTCCTGCACGCTATTAATAATTGGGTTGTCCCTGCCGGTCTCAGCTCTGCTGTTCTAATCTCGTGGAGGAATCTGTTTTCGTTCTTCTGGCCAGATTGAATGTTACTCCTTCTGGACTATATGACTTTCTATTCACTTCTAGAGCTTTGACTTCTGCCACTCTCCTGCATGACACCATGCATAGTAGCATAGCTAGTTTACCCGAAAGCTTTTCTAGTGACAGATATCTGTTACTGTGCCAGTCTGCTAGTAGTTTCAGCACTACTGATATGTCCGATAAAGACTCGTACCTCGGCTGTGCGGCTTCCTAAATCTTATTCCTTTCAGGAGTCGTATCACTGCTACATTCTCTCCTACTGGCACTCCTTCCATGGGCAGGTGACCTGCTGATATTGCGGATCTATACACTCCTATTGTTCTATATGCTTTTCCATCTTGTAGGAGCTCTGCTAAATAATTCAGTATCTCGACCAAAGGGGCAGAAATGGGATGAATACTTCTCCTCTTGCACCATGTCGATCATCTGTTCCAAGCTGCGTCATAGCTCCTTCTAGTCGAAGGAGCCCATGACTCGGCGATGAAGCTAGCAGCCTGTGCCGAAAATCCCTGGGAGGTTCCAGCATCTCCTGCTATCCTGCACGCCATCAACGGCAGCGTCCCCTTCACTCTCAGAGGGTGAGATGACCCAGCCGGGTCCGTAAGAAGATTCCCTCCTTGGGGTAGTATTCTCGGGTAGTCCGCTACTAGCTCCATGAGCGCTGAAAACCATACTTGTGATTTCCATATCGTAACTACTACTATCAAATTTGCTGCTTCCCTGTGTACTTTTGCCAGTACCCTGCTCATCATTATGAACGGTGGGAAGGCGTAGAGAATCTGACCTCTCCAGTCCTGCAGGAAGGCATCTACTCCGGCTGCTGCTGGGACCAGTCTCCAGCCGAAAAACCTCTCCTTCTGTGCGCTCAGTCTGGACACAAACAGATCTGTGTGTACTGGGCCCCACTGTTCTTCCAACTGTCAGAATATCTCTCTGTCCAGCATCCAGTCACTGGAGTCTGATAGGTGCCTGGAGTTCCAGTCCCCTATTACATTCAACGAGCCTGGCAGGTATTCGGCCACTACCGAGATCCCTGATTCTAGGCAGGAATGCCAATAATCCTTGGCTACTTCCACTTATAATTTGGACCTCGTCCCTCCTAAGTGATTGATGTACTTGACTGCTGAAATGTTGTCCATCTTCAACAGAATACATGAATTCACTTTTCCTTTCGTAAAAGCTTTGATCGCAAAAGATCCGGCTAATAGGTCCAGACAGTTGATGTGTAACTGGAGTTCTTCTGCACTCCACCTTCCTTCTGTCTGGAGGTCTCCGCACCGAGCTCCCCAGACTGCTCTGCCGGCGTCCGATTCTATTATTAAGTCTGGACGGTCGCCAAAGATGGCTTTCCCGTTCCATGCTTCCATGTTTTGTAGCCACCACTTCAGTTCCGTTCTGGATTCCTGGTCTAGCGGTACCAGTTGGTGGTAGCGTAAGCCTTGCTGAAGATGTTTTATCTTCAGTCGTTGCAGGGCTCGGTAGTGCAGTGGCCCTGGAAATATCGCCTGTATCAATGCTGCTAGTAGGCCTACTACTCACGCTATTGTGCGAAGCGATATTCCTGTTTTACTGAGGCATATTCTTATTTCCCTTTTTATGTCTCTTATCTTTCTGCTCGGGAGATCAAGGGTTGCTTTCCTTGTGTGTATAATAAACCCTAGGAATTCTATCCTCCTCGTTGGCCTTATCTCCGACTTTTCTTGATTCACTAGGAACCCGAGTGTGATGCTGGAAATGCATCTGAGGGACAGGGCCTCTGAATCCTTGTCCTTTCTCTGTTTTTACCGTGTGTTCTGTTATGTTTTCTGCCCAGGAGTCCATGAGGGACTCCTGGCAGTGCAGCTCTCTCTTTTGGTTTGGTGAACAGACCCATGGGATACCCTTATGGCACCCATGGGTAGGGGTACAACCCTGTGCCCCTAGTGTATGTTTTTGGGCACCTGTGGGTGGCCCACAGAGCAGGGTATGGGCTGGTGGCAGCTCCATGCTGAATCTGCCAGGTGCTCTGAGTGTCCTCCATTTTGGGACACCCAGGCCCTGCCATTGGGATCAGTTGATTCCTGATAGAAACAAGATGGCCCCTGTGGCCTCTTGCTTTCTATTGCCTGTTGTCTTGTTTTTCCCAAAGTCCTGGGAAGCCCTGTCTCTGTCCCTTCTCCCTGACTGGCTGTTGGGTGGAAGTTCCATATATGGTGTTGTTGTGAAGGCCCAGCTAGACTGACTGGAGCCTTCCCATTGACTGTATGTTGTGGGTACCTCCTGTGGGTGGGACCTGGGTGAATGGAGTGGGTGACCAATATACACTCCTTGTTGTGGTTGTCTGGTTTCTGCCATGTGAGACAAAGACTGAGACAGCCCTGCCCGAAACTGGCCTGAATGCAGTGTGTAGTGTTGAATGGCTGGGTACTTGTCCCAATCCACATTCCTTGTTGTGAGTGTCTGAAAGGGAGGAGTGTGGCCTGAATGCACTGTGTGCCTGATTGGCTGACTGACTGCATGAATGCCCTTCTGTGTGATTGGCTGCTGTGTGTGCGCCAGCAGTGTGGATGAGAGACAGAATAGTATATCTGGGGACCTCTCACCACTGAAAATTGTTCAGAAGCGTTCAGAAGCGTTCAGAAGCTGAGTCTCTACTCAAGAGTAACTGGAACTGCTGATCCTCGACGTCCAGCTGGAAGAAGAAGACTTGCTGTGGCATTTGCTTCGACCGATCCGAAGGCTGTCGAATTCGTCGAGAGCTGACCCGAGAGAGGACCTGGTAAGGCGCCCTCTTCCCGTGCTCCGAGGGACCATCGAGCACCGCTCCATCTTCGCCGAAGCGCCCTGGAAGACAGATCCTCGAAAGGCTGTCGACACGAGACGGGACCGCCGAGGAGATCGAGGTGAAGCACCCGGACATCGACGCCGTCGAAGTCCATTGCCGTCGACCAGGGTTCGCAGGTTTGTGGAACCGCTGGAGGCCCGTCAAAGTTGTGTTGCCCAGCCGTGGGAACCACTTGACGCCGTGCCGCCGACGACCGGAGCCGTCCGCTCCTTTGCCTAAGAACATTCAATCGAAGGACTCTCTCGACCGCATCGTCGACCCCTTATCCTGCCGGAGAAAGTCGAGGACGACCAACGCGCCGAGGAGAAACCTGCCGGTGGGTTTCCCGCCACCCGACGACCTCAAAGACTCGGACGACTCGACGCCCTTGCTGGGCTCCCGTCTCTACAATCTTTGCGGTCCAGAACTATTGTCATCGAGGTGCCCCGCACACCTCCGCCTTGCAGGACGCCGACGCCCCGACGCCGACGAGCACCGCTCGGACGAAGCTGCCGCCTCTTCGACATCGTTCTACTTTGTTTGTCGACGGACGTTCGACGCCCCGTGCCTCCCGCTTGAAAGGGAAGGCATTCAAGAAGGGCCGTTGATTCCCCGTCGCCAAACAGCGAGTCCCTCGACGCTTGTCGACGCCTTTTCGAGGAACTCGACTCCACCAGGTACATTGGGGGGGTAAAAACATTATAGGAGAAAATAAGACTTGCAGAGCAATATATGGACTGGGCTTGTGCTATATCTTTCTTTACAGGTTGCCCAGGTGGGGGGATCTCCACACAGAACTGTGCCTAGTGGTAGGGGTCAGTATTCTGCCTATTGCTCAACCATCTTATTTTCTCTCCTCTCTCTATTGCTGGTTTCACTCTATTGGCCTGTGTGACATTGTACAGTATTGTTCATGCACTTCAATGAGATCTAGGGTGGTACCACTTTAGGATTGTAAATATTTGTCATTGTAGATTTTGCCAGAGTACAAAGTGAGTTATCATGATGAATGTACATAACCTTAACTATTGATTATATAAAGACTGTGTTCTAACCAATACAGAGTGTGGATATTCCTTTGTGGGGGCTTGGGGATACACTGTACTTAAGAACCAGCCTGCATCACCTCCTGAGAAGCTAGGCCTTGATTGCTCGACCATTGCTACAGAATAGAGAATCTTGGCTGGGGTCTCCTGTGCCTCCCCTCCACCATATAGGGAGCGGAAGTACAGACAACCCCCACCGGTCGTTGAGATCCGTTCTCTCACACTGGTGGCAAGCGGTGGGATGCTTATGGTTTTAAGAATCAGTGTGTAACCGTGCCACTTACAAAGGATATTTGCCCTTTATTGAATTAAGGTTTAGTTGTGTACAAGGTAACTGCATTACAAACAATGGAGTCTATTGCGAATGGCAAATTAACTCGGATGAGCTTGGAGGCTCTCCAGAGTGCTTGTGAAGCTAGGGAGTTAGACTTTGTGGATAAGTCTAGGGCTGAGATGATAGCTGCCCTGGTGGACTACCAGACTGATAGTGAAACTCTTGATGAGGGGGGGAATGCAACCAATGAGGACTCTGCCCCTGGGGTTTCAGCTGAATCTGTTTCTGGGAATGCCGCCATTCCTGCTGCCTCTGTTCCAAACTCCAGCAATTCCTTAGAGCTTGAGGTATTAAGGATGAAATTGGCCTTTGAATACCGCAAGTTGGAAATAGATGCTGAGCTTAAGAAAGAGGAGTTGGCTCAACAAGTTGCACTCAAAAATAAGGACCTTGAACTCAAGAGCCAGGACACTGAATGTCAGAGGATCCAGCTAGAGAAAGCTAGAGTGGAGACTTCAGCTAGAACCAGTGAGAGTGTCAGGTCCCCAGCCACCAAGTTTATGAAAGATTTGGTTGGTGTATTTGTGGAGGGTTCGGATATCCTCCAATGGATTGAAGCGTTTGAAATGGCTTGTGAGATCCATGATGTGGATAAAAGAGATTGGGCGAAGTGTTTGTTAAGCAGAGTGCCTCAAACCGGGTATGACTGTATTCTGAAGCTGAGTGTGGAAGAAAGGGGTCAGCACGAGTGTATGAAGTCTGCTTTGATTGCCAAGTTCGGCAAGACACCTACCCAATACCTTAGAAGGTTCAGGGATTTTAAGAAAAAGGAGAATATGTCTTGGGTTGACTGGGTGAGTGCTGCGCACATGAACATGATGGGGTGGATCGATGGATACAAGGTTAAGACTTTTGTTGAATTGTCCCACCTCTTGTTTTTTGAGCATTTCTCTGAAGCCTGTTCACCAGAGCTGCGTCAGTATGTGGCTGACCAGAACATTTTGGACCCCTTTGAGCTGGCTAGATTGGCTGACAAGTGGGTCTCCCACCGGGTGTCCCCTAAGGACTCCAGTGGGAAGGACAAGGATAAAGAGAAGGGGGCCTCTCAGAAAGCTGAGGAGTCCCCCAAGCAGCCACAGTCGGGTAAACCAAAACCTTCCTCTCCTAAGACCCAAAAATCTAGTGGGGATAAGTCATCTGGGGGTGGGAATAAGAGTAGTGGTCCACCTGCTGCAAAGCAGGCTCCCAGTGGTTCCAGTACCGTACCCCGCACTCCTGGCGCTTGTTGGGACTGTGGGGCTCTGGATCACAAAAGGGGTGACCCCAAGTGTAAAGGTAAGGCACTTGGAGTACAGGCTGTCAGCCTGACCTACCCTTACCCCGTGTCTGAGGTGGAGGCCACTGTCCTCCCCTCCTCTGCCGGTATCACATTTGGTGCTCCGGTGGAGATTTCCTTAGTGTCCCTTGGGGCCTGGGACCAGTATGCAGAAGTACTGGCGACTATCCCACAGAACACCCGTAGATTTTTGAGAAGTGTCCTCTTGAATGGCCAGCCTTCTACTGGTTTGAGAGACACTGGGGCAAGCATGACAGTGGTGGACAGGACCCTGCTCAGGCCAGAAGACTATGAAGGTGCTCCTCTGCAAACCACCAGGTTAGCTGGTGGGCCTCCCAAATTATCACCTGTAGCCTTAGTCACACTCATGATTGGCGACAAGACAGCGAAGCTTCCTGTCCTGGTTCAGGACAATGTCCCTGCTAACATTTTGTTAGGGAATGATCTAGTAGAGTTGGGGTTGATCTCGGATGGTCTTCCCATGACTGCTGCTGCCGTCACTAGATCACAGGTGACATCGGGTCTGGCTGTGGGTCAGATACCCGAGCCAAAGGCGAGGTCTAAGGCAAGAAGGAGGAAGACCAAGAAGGCCACCTCTGTGGAGGGAGCACCTTCTCTTCCTGCTGCACCCATTGGGATCCATGCTCCGGACGGGCTGGGTCCAGTGGAAAACCCCAACTCAACTCCTTTGGGAGAAGAGGCAGAAGACTCTCCTGTGGGAGAGGTTCTCAACCCGGAGGATCATCCCGACCTTCAATGCTTGTTAGCTGAAGGGGGACCCTCCCGGGCAGACTTCTGTAAGGGACAGAGAGAGTGCCACTCTCTCGAGGGACTGAGGAAACAGGCCCTGGCCCAGGCACAAGGAGAGGTGCCTAGGAATTTCCGGATTTATTGGGAGGGTGAGCTCCTTGTTAGTGAGCCCACTAAGCCTGAACCTGGTGCCCGCAAGAGGTTGGTGGTACCCCAGGTTTACAGGCCCTTCCTACTGCAGTTGGCGCATGAGGTGCCCTTGGCTGGTCATCTTGGGACCAAGAAGACTAAGCAGAGGCTCTCTGCCCATTTCTACTGGCCACGGATGGGAGTAGAGGTGGAGTCCCACTGCAGGACCTGCCCAACTTGTCAGTTGTCTGGCAAGACTGGAGGCAGTGTCATTGCCCCACTGCAGCCGTTGCCAGTGGTTGGCACCCCATTTGAGAGGGTGGGCATCGACATCGTCGGTCCCCTTGACCCTCCCACTTCAGGTGGACATCGGTTCATCCTGGTCTTGGTAGATCATGCCACCAGGTACCCTGAGGCGATACCCCTTCGGACGGTTACGGCCAAGGTGGTTGCCCGGGCTCTCCTGGGCATTTTCACCCGTGTTGGATTCCCCAAGGAGGTTGTCTCTGACAGAGGATCCAACTTCATGTCGAGTTACATGAAAACCATGTGGAAAGAGTGCGGGGTAACCTACAAGTTCTCCACCTCTTACCACCCCAGACCAATGGTCTGGTTGAGAGATTTAATAAAACTCTCAAGGGCATGCTAGGGGCTTTGGAAGAACCCCTAAGGAGGAAATGGGATCTCCTCCTGCCATGCCTGCTGTTTGCTTACAGGGAGGTACCTCAAGAGGGTGTTGGTTTCAGCCCCTTTGAGTTACTCTTTGGACATCCCGTAAGGGGGCCCCTCGCCTTGATCAGAGAAGGCTTGGAAGCCACCCCTCCGGGTCCCGCCAAGCAAGTGGGGGACTATGTGTTAGGCCTCAGGTGGAGGATGACACAAATGATGGGTCAGGCAACAGCAAATCTCAAGGCCAGCCAAGAATTGAATAAGTACTGGCATGACCTTAAAGCTTCGCAAGTGGATTGGACTCCGGGACAGGAAATCCTTGTGATGGAGCCTACAAAGCCTAGAGCTTTGGCCGACAAATGGACTGGACCCTTCAGGATAATCTCCAAGATGGGCGAAGTCAACTATCTGGTTGACATGGGAGCCCCAGGGGTAGCCCCTCAGCTATTCCATGTCAACAGGCTCAAGCCTTTCCACAGGCGAGCGGAAGTCTCATGTCTCTTGCTAGCTTCTGGGCAAGAAGAGGATGAGAGTGAACCCCTTCCTGACTTGCTGCATAGCAACCCTCAGGATGGCTCAGTGGAGGGAGTACGTCTCTCTCCAGATTTGACAACAGAGCAGCAGAGGGCCTGCAGGGCTTTGCTCCAGCAGTATGCCTCTCTGTTTTCACTGACACCGGGCCTTACACCGTGGTGTAAGAACGAAATTGACACTGGTGACAGTGTGCCTGTCAAAAGCAGGTGCTACCGTATGTCAGATACCGTCAAGAACCACATCCAGGCTGAGGTCGCCAAGATGTTGGATCTGGGTGTTATTGAACCCTCAACCAGTCCCTGGTCCAGTCCAGTGGTCCTTGTCCCCAAGGCAAGTTCCCAGGCGGGTACCAAGGATTGGAGGTTCTGTGTGGACTACCGAGGAGTCAATGCCGTCACCAAGACTGACGCGCACCCATTGCCCAGGGCTGATGAGCTCGTGGACACCATCGGTGCTGCCAAGTTTGTGAGCACCTTTGACCTCACTTCAGGCTATTGGCAAATAGCTCTGACGGACCATGCCAAGGAAAAGACGGCCTTCTCAACACCTGAGGGACTCTACCAGTTTAGGGTCATGCCTTTTGGGTTGAAGAATGCCCCTGCCACCTTCCAGAGATTGGTCAACCATGCGCTCAGTGGGCTGGAAGCCTTTTGTGTGGCTTACTTAGACGACATTGCCGTCTACAGTTCCACCTGGGAAGAGCATTTGACACATCTGGATAAGGTGTTGCAGGCCTTGAAAAGGGCTAACCTCACTATCAAGGCCACCAAGTGCCAGATAGCTCAGGGGAAAGTTACCTATCTTGGTCATGAGGTAGGAGGGGGTCAAATCCAACCTCTCTCCAGTAAAGTACAGGATGTACAGAACTGGGAGACTCCCACTACTCAAACCCAGGTGAGGGCCTTTTTGGGTCTCACCGGGTACTATCGCAATTTCATGGCAGACTATGGGACCATAGCTGCACCTCTGACAGCTCTAACGTCACCCAAGCAGCCTAGGAAGGTTAATTGGACCGAAGACTGTCAGAGGGCCTTTGATGGCTTGAAAGAAAGTCTGTGTAGGGCACCTGTGTTGAGTGCGCCTGATTACAGCCGACCCTTTATCGTCCAGACGGATGCCTGCGACACCGGAATTGGAGCTGTCTTGTCCCAGTTAGATGACAAAGGGAGAGAACACCCTATCATATTCATCAGTAGACAACTCAAGGGTAGAGAACTTAGGTGGGCTACTGTTGAAAAGGAGTGTTTTAGTATAGTTTGGAGCCTTAGGCGTTTTAGGCCCTACCTTACGGGGTCTACCTTCAAGATCCAAACAGATCATAAGCCCCTGAAGTGGCTTATGCAGATGAAGGGTGAGAACCCGAAATTGCTCAGGTGGTCCATTAGCCTGCAAGGGCTAGACTTCACCATAGAGCACAGACCAGGGAAGAGTCACGATAATGCAGATGGCCTTTCCAGAAGGTATGTTGACCGTCTGGATGAGGGTGTCTATCCCGTGGGAGATTATACACCCTCCACCTCAGTCTGGGGGGGGCGACTGTGATGCTGGAAATGCATCTGAGGGACAGGGCCTCTGAATCCTTGTCCTTTCTCTGTTTTTACCGTGTGTTCTGTTATGTTTTCTGCCCAGGAGTCCATGAGGGACTCCTGGCAGTGCAGCTCTCTCTTTTGGTTTGGTGAACAGACCCATGGGATACCCTTATGGCACCCATGGGTAGGGGTACAACCCTGTGCCCCTAGTGTATGTTTTTGGGCACCTGTGGGTGGCCCACAGAGCAGGGTATGGGCTGGTGGCAGCTCCATGCTGAATCTGCCAGGTGCTCTGAGTGTCCTCCATTTTGGGACACCCAGGCCCTGCCATTGGGATCAGTTGATTCCTGATAGAAACAAGATGGCCCCTGTGGCCTCTTGCTTTCTATTGCCTGTTGTCTTGTTTTTCCCAAAGTCCTGGGAAGCCCTGTCTCTGTCCCTTCCCCCTGACTGGCTGTTGGGTGGAAGTTCCATATATGGTGTTGTTGTGAAGGCCCAGCTAGACTGACTGGAGCCTTCCCATTGACTGTATGTTGTGGGTACCTCCTGTGGGTGGGACCTGGGTGAATGGAGTGGGTGACCAATATACACTCCTTGTTGTGGTTGTCTGGTTTCTGGCATGTGAGACAAAGACTGAGACAGCCCTGCCCGAAACTGGCCTGAATGCAGTGTGTAGTGTTGAATGGCTGGGTACTTGTCCCAATCCACATTCCTTGTTGTGAGTGTCTGAAAGGGAGGAGTGTGGCCTGAATGCACTGTGTGCCTGATTGGCTGACTGACTGCATGAATGCCCTTCTGTGTGATTGGCTGCTGTGTGTGTGCCAGCAGTGTGGATGAGAGACAGAATAGTATATCTGGGGACCTCTCACCACTGAAAATTGTTCAGAAGCGTTCAGAAGCGTTCAGAAGCTGAGTCTCTACTCAAGAGTAACTGGAACTGCTGATCCTCGACGTCCAGCTGGAAGAAGAAGACTTGCTGTGGCATTTGCTTCGACCGATCCGAAGGCTGTCGAATTCGTCGAGGGCTGACCCGAGAGAGGACCTGGTAAGGCGCCCTCTTCCCGTGCTCTGAGGGACCATCGAGCACCGCTCCATCTTCGCCGAAGCGCCCTGGAAGACAGATCCTCGAAAGGCTGTCGACCCGAGACGGGACCGCCGAGGAGATCGTGGTGAAGCACCCGGACATCGACGCCGTCGAAGTCCATTGCCGTCGACCAGGGTTCGCAGGTTTGTGGAACCGCTGGAGGCCCGTCAAAGTTGTGTTGCCCAGCCGTGGGAACCACTTGACGCCGTGCCACCGACGACCGGAGCCGTCCGCTCCTTTGCCTAAGAACATTCAATCGAAGGACTCTCTCAACCGCATCGTCGACCCCTTATCCTGCCGGAGAAAGTCGAGGACGACCAACGCGCCGAGGAGAAACCTGCCGGTGGGTTTCCCGCCACCCGACGACCTCAAAGACTCGGACGACTCGACGCCCTTGCTGGGCTCCCGTCTCTACAATCTTTGCGGTCCAGAACTATTGTCATCGAGGTGCCCCGCACACCTCCGCCTTGCAGGACGCCGACGCCCCGACGCCGACGAGCACCGCTCGGACGAAGCTGCCGCCTCTTCGACATCGTTCTACTTCGTTTGTCGACGGACGTTCGACGCCCCGTGCCTCCCGCTTGAAAGGGAAGGCATTCAAGAAGGGCCATCGATTCCCCGTCGCCGAACAGCGAGTCCCTCGACGCTTGTCGACGCCTTTTCGAGGAACTCGACTCCACCAGGTACATTGGGGGGGTAAAAACATTATAGGAGAAAATAAGACTTGCAGAGCAATATATGGACTGGGCTTGTGCTATATCTTTCTTTACAGGTTGCCCAGGTGGGGGGATCTCCACACAGAACTGTGCCTAGTGGTAGTGGTCAGTATTCTGCCTATTGCTCAACCATCTTATTTTCTCTCCTCTCTCTATTGCTGGTTTCACTCTATTGGCCTGTGTGACATTGTACAGTATTGTTCATGCACTTCAATGAGATCTAGGGTGGTACCACTTTAGGATTGTAAATATTTGTCATTGTAGATTTTGCCGGAGTACAAAGTGAGTTATCATGATGTATGTACATAACCTTAACTATTGATTATATAAAGACTGTGTTCTAACCAATACAGAGTGTGGATATTCCTTTGTGGGGGCTTGGGGATACACTGTACTTAAGAACCAGCTTGCATCACCTCCTGAGAAGCTAGGCCCTGATTGCCCGACCATTGCTACCGAATAGAGAATCTTGGCTGGGGTCTCCTGTGCCTCCCCTCCACCATATAGGGAGCGGAAGTACAGACACCCCCCACCGGTCGTTGAGATCCGTTCTCTCACACCGAGGGAAGTCAAGAGGTTCACTACCCAGCCGGTCTGGTAGAGGAGCGTCTCTTTGCTGTTGGCCATCAGCAAGATATCGTCCAGGTAGATAATTATCCGTACTCCTTTCTCCCTGATCGCTGCTTCTACTGGCTTCATGAGATTCGTGAATGCCCATGGCGCTGATGCCAGTCCAAACGGAATCATCGCAAATTGCCATAATTGCCCGTCCCAGTCAAATGCTAGAAAGGGACGGAATTCGTTTTGTACTGGTATTGTCAGAAAGGCATCTTTCAGATCTATTCTCACTAACCAGTCGTTCTGTCTGAGTGTGTCTCTGAGCTGATGGGTCCCCTCCATTTTGAAATGGTTGTAGACCACCCAGCTGTTCATGTTCTTCAGATTTATCACTGGTCTCACTTTGTCTCTTCGGTGGACCACAAACATATTGCTCACAAACCTCGGATGCGCTTTGCACAGTTCGGTCGCTTGTTTTTCCACCGAGGCTAGTGGACGGGGGGCCTGGTATTGGGCAGGGGTCTCTGTAAATTCTATTCGCATGCCTTTTGCTGTCTGCAGAACCCAAGCGTCGCTGGAAAGCGTGCGCCAATTCTCCCAGAATACTGCTGTCCTCCCCCCTACTGGTGAGTATGTAAGAACTCTCACCTGTGGGGAAGTTTTGTCCTCTTCCCTGTCCTCTACTTTGCCTTCCTCCAGGGAAACGGCCTCTCGGCGGGAAGAGGGTGTCTGCCTGTCTGTTCTCCCAGTATTGGGCTCTATTGTCTTGAGGCCTTCTGAATGCTTGGTAGCGACTGATTGCTCGGCCTCTGTACCGACCGGTCCCGCCAAAAACTCTTCCGGGGAAGATTTTGTTCATGGAAGCTTGGGCCTTCTCTAGGGAAGTGTAGGTACCTACGAATCTTCCCATTTCTTTGCCAAAGGTCTCTCCGAACAATAGTCCCTGAGCTGCCTCGCCTGCTTCATATGATGATAGATCTCCCAGTTTGTGATCGATCTTAAGCAAGAGCCCTCTCCTGTGTTCGGACGATATTGCACAATTGGCATTTCCTAGGAGGCATGCGGCTCTCTGAACCCAGTTCGCTAGAGCTCCTGGGTCCACATCCTCTCCTGTATCTTTAGCTCGCTCGACTAAGTCCATCATTTTAGCCAGAGGGCTGGCTAGGTCGAGGACCTTTTCCTGACAGCTTCGCATGATCAATCTATTCCCTTCCTGGGGTCTCTGTTGGACTTGGAAACAAAAGATAACATCTTTGGATCTAGTTCTGGGGCTTCAGCTACTTTGCCCAGTAGTTCCGGTCTTGGGCACTCCGCTCTCATTCTCTGTCTGTCTTCCTTCTCCAGAGCTTTCTGGAGTCTCTGGGTCATGTATCTTGCTACCCTCGGTGATGGTACACATTCCGAAGATTTCGGATTCCGGATATCTTCTGGATGGAACATGTCTGAGTTTTCATCCTCTTCTAAATTATTAAACATTCTCAGCCTTTTCTTTGGCGGTGGTTGGCTTCCCTCGTCCCCTTCGTTATCGCATCCTCCTGCGTGGAGGTAGGGGTTCTGCTGGATCCTCTTCTGGGAGACCTTCTTCTTCTGTATCGCCCATATTATCGTCCCCTGGGTCAGGGGGTTTCATAAACGCTTCCCTCAATCTATTGAAAGCGTCTGAAGCCTCTGGGGCCGTTGCACCTGCCCCTACCATTTGGCCCGGGGGGGTCAGAAGAGTCCTTGCTCTTCCGGGCCTTATTACACCCCTTGGGGTCCTTTGGTGTGACCCTTGTGGACGTGCTTTCTTTCAGCTTGGTGCTCTTCTCTTTCTGGCTCAGATATAATTCTATTTTCTGTAGTCTGTCTTTTAGGAGTCTGACCCCTTGAGCCACTGCCTCTGTGAGTGAATCTCCCAGCACTTCCTTGAAACTATAGGCTAAGTCTTCTGGGTAGACGGCCTCTTTTTCTTCCTCACTCCATTCAAGGTTTGCCATGCTGCAGTGCTGTTAGGTGCCTTGACAATACCTTTTCAGGTGTAGTGACACATCCACTGATTCACTTCTGCTGTATGAGGTTTCACCTTGTCTGCACTGTACGTCTATCTGTGCAGGTCTGCTGCCTGAGGCTGCACCTTGTCTGCACTGTGGGTCTGTCTGTGCAGGTCTGCCTGGGGACAGGTCTTATAATCTGTCAGGTGTAAGATTACCCTGTTTATATTCAGCGTTTGTGTGCAAATGAGCTTATAAATGTGCTCTGTGTTTGTTCGCGTTGTCTTTTCCTCTTACACCGAAGCGCACTGAGGAGTGTTCGTGCTCTGGCTCCTCCTACCCGAAAGTGGGGGCTCCGAGCCACGAGCTGTGTGCTTTCTGATAGGCTTCTTCTGTTATTGGCAGCCCCACCCTCACAAGGGTGGGGGCCGCTCTCCTGGGTGAGACGGGAGCCTTCCATTGTTCGCTCCTTTCCCACAAGGGTGGGGGCTATCTTGCCGGCTGGCGGCCATGCCCATGCGAGTGTGTGGGCCGCTCCCCCCGCTCCGACGGGAGAGTTTTCCCACTCGTCACTTGCTCTGTCCCCACAAAGGTGGGGCTGTCTACTCTGCGGCGCGTGTTACGGGCTGTGAATGGAGACATATGAGGCGGTTGGCGAGCCCCTGAGGTGCCGAGTAGTGCGGCACGGGGTCGCCGACCCCTCTACTTATTCTGCCTAACTTGTGCATGTTGCGCTTCTAGGGGGCCTGCAGATAATCCCCATACATTTAATCACAATGAAAACTTAGTTCAATTACACAATAAATACATTATCATGCACAGCCCATTTAAAATAGTACTTATCTCTGGAGAGCAGGAAAGAAGAGGAGGAACAGAGGAAGAGGAACGACCAGGTCACATGGTTAAGACACTAAGACTACAAGGAATGATGGGAAATGATGTTTGTAAAAAAAAGGATATATTGTTGTTTCAAAAAGAATAAATTTAAAATGTATGTTATTTGTTGAAACTGCTGGAGAGTAGAATGAGGAGAAGATGAAGCTTAATGCTCGCCTCCGTGTTGACATAGAAGTGAAGAAGAGTTGTTCAATGGGGCTTCTGAGTGTAAAGCATACATTTAGTGGCTGACTGCTGGTGGTAAGGTGAAAGTCTGTTATGACGAGATGCAATCACCATGTGTGCTACTACGTTTTTTAGGTCCTGCTCCTACTATTTTCTCAACACAGTAATGGAGGCGAGAGCTATCTCTCAACAGGGCAACAGCAGCATTGGGAATTATCTGAATTCCTCCTGCTACATGAGAGCAGCCAGCACGAGAATTGCTCGGGTTCTTCCCTTTGCACAAGTGGGATGCGGACACCATTTTCTCACTGGCTTCCTGCAATTCCCCTGTGAAAGTAGAGTGGCCAGTTTTCACTTTGCAGTGTAATGACGCATTACATGTTATGAGTTTCACTGATTAGAGATGACAGTTTTCATTTCCTTTGTAGATATGAGAAATACATGCTATGCTTCAGCTGTTTCAACATAACAGCAATGGTCGCGGCATGCTTTATTTACTATTTTGGCTCCTTGTATATTGGATTTTATGGGACAGGTTCGAACAAACATGCACATTCCACAGAAATGATCACGTATTTCGTTGCGACACATGTACTGTACAAATAAATCATCAAAACATACATGATGTGTAGCACAGCAAATAATGTCGCATAAAACATACACAGATCAATAGCACATCTGATGTTGCATGCAACGCGATGTGCACGTTTCAGGAGTATCCATCAGATGTGGACGTTTCACACAGAAAATGTGCACCGCTTTGCACGTGTGCATCTGACGGATGCGTGAAAAAGATGACCATTTATGGTTAGCAGCCCCCACAACTGGAAGTGCCCTCCCAAGAAAACGTGTCTGGCCTAAGATGGGAGAAGGAATAAAGCCACAAAGAATGGGGGAACATGAGGCAGGACTGTTCAACTGGGGGTACCACGAAAATATCCAGGGCTGAGAAGAATGCTCTCCATTTTGTAGCAACAGGGAAGGACAATACCCTGGTTGGCTGCCATTGAACACCCAGTGACTAGGAAAAGAGATGGGCGTTCAGCAAATGATGGCTCAGCGACATGACAGGCATGGTAACAATACAAGCAGAGGGCAATGGTGGAGGCCCAGGGCTTCACCAGAAGAGCTGGGCTACACTGGGGACAGTAACTGCTGAACATCCCGAGGAATCCTTCAATGGAAGTGAAATGGTGCACAGCTGAATCACTCACATGCAAGCGGAAGCCTAATCATGTATTGCAATACTGTCCACAATGGACATGTGCCTATGGTATGACTCCACCACACAGGGGCAAGGATGTGAGATGGGATGAGGGCCATTAGAGGTGTATCCGTGTAGTGCAGCTGATCCCCAGGTCAAACTCGTTTGGTGACTTGGGCAGCCCTTATTGATACTTGGTGTCTGATCTGTAGTATATGTACATGCACATGACTGTTGTCTTGTACACTGAAGCACTCAAGACTCATGTCAAGACACATGTTTCACAGTGCCACTAGTGCTCATTTGGTGTCCAGGAAATACTAGATTCTGATGGTGGAATTAGGCAACCTGCGTAGCAACTTCGTTTTGCACTTTGGTGATTAATGCACAATTTCATGAGAATACACGTGGCATACAGTCCAGCTGTCTCACGCTTTAAGACCAGTGCAGTGCAGTGCAACGCCATGTTTACCTTTGGAGGTGGATAAGAACCCTGATGCGGAATGCCTGCCTTAGAGGGCAATGTAGACATGGCATGTGCTGCTGATCTGGTTACAGTTGCTGGGGACATCGAAAAAGGTGAGCAGACAACACCAACACATGCTCCCTTGTCCAGACCACACCAGTGCCGCTTCCTTCTGCTCCTAGGGTGGCAACAGACTGTGATTCGCACCAAGATGCACCAAGGAACACAAACAGAACTGTGCATATGTTGACAGGTAGCATTCTCCTGTATTTGCAGAATTATATTCTGTTTGCTTTTTATCTACTCTACTTCTGGCAGGGGTGCTGTGTAGTTTATGAGGGTATCTCCTGCACATTTAATGCACGTTCCCTCATTGTGCATGGATTCGTATTTGTATCTCATTTTCAGATGCTTCATTTGCGTTGTGGGACTTTTTTACCTTGTTGCAGTGCAGGGTTTTGTCGCCATTTGGTCCTTCTGACGTCTCTTTTAATGTTTCCCACTATACCTCTGTGTTTCCTACTGACTTCAAGCCTGCTATCACCAATCTCACTTTTTCTTTTTCTTCCCAAAATGCTTGAATGCGAGGTCTGCACTCACGTGGCAAACAACCGTGACTGTAATTCTCGTCTTTTTCTTTATCAGTCTGTTTTTTATCCTTCGAATTTCCTTGAAACAGCTCTCCCTAAGGCAACTTACTCTGCGCTTCCTGTCTCAACGGTACCCAGAGAAGGGCACAGCTACCTCCCAGCAGAAAATGTCAAAGAAGACTCAATGATTTTCAATCTCAAACGGAAGGCGCCATTGGCGGCAGAAAATATGCCCCCACCGACAGCAGTGGAAAACAGGCACAGCCATGAAGAACCCTTATACAGGGTCAATCCTCTGTTTATATTGTGGAATGTATGCAGGGCCTGATTCACAGAAGCCTTTTATAATGGTGCAAACCCATTGAAAAACGCTCTGTGAATCAGGCCCTTAGTCTATCACGTGCAGTCTATGCTTAAGAATTTTCAAAAGATGCATTCTATTTTGGATGAGAAGACTTATATTGTGCAGAGACCTGAAGCTACAAAGAATGATAAGTGCAGCTCATGTCAGATACAACAATGGAGGCTATTTCAGCTGCAGTTACAACAGGGAGTGTATGTAGGAGTGGCTGCTGGGCATTATCGACATATTCGCAGGTCAAAGACAGATGCAGCTCAGAAAAACGTGGTTCTCCATATGGCATTTAAGGGAGCGATGCTTTTTGGATCGGCTTTGCATGCTAGGGTGAAGAAGACATTTGAGGACAGAAAGTATTCCTACCAAATTCAGATAAAACATGTGCCCTCCAGGAAATAGCCCATCAGGACTGTGATATTTAAAAATACACCAGGCGCCCGGGCTGGAGACCGCCTCTACTTTCAGCAGGTAGCGGCAACCATAGTTCCTGAACTGAATCTATGTGTACAGACAATATTTTCAAGATGAATGCCTTGTAGATGTTCATCCCAATGTTGACATAAGTCGATCCTCATGATATGTGTCGTCATATTCTTCTGCATCAGAGTTGCCTTAATTATTTCTGGTTTGCTGTTGGGGGTCATCAACACTATCAGTTCTGCCTTCCCTTCAGTCAGAAGACAGCACTCATCATTTTCACCAAGACACTGGCACCGATAGCAGATCTCCTGCATCTAGAAGATGTTCACGTTCATGCGTACCTAGGCAACTGGTTTACAAATTGCCCATGGAAGCAGGAGATGTAGCTGGACACAGCAAGTACTTGTCAGTTGTTGGAGGACTTGGATTCTTAACCAATCATTGGAAGTCCCATCTGTCCCCAGTAATGGACCTTACTTAAAGAGGGACCAGATTCCGTACCGACCCAGAAAAAGGTTTTTCTAATAAGGAAAAGAACACAAAAGCTAAAGGCCAAACTACAGACCGTACTTCAGCTTGGAGTGTCACCAGTCAGAAGTTGGCTCAGGGTTCAGGAGGATGTGGAAACAACAGTTATATACCACAGTGCCAGTTTCACACAAAGGTTGTTATGAACCATATAGTGGCAAAATGGACACCAGGCCTGAAGAATTACAAATCAGTCACCAGGGTAGCTCATCAGTTGAGGAGTCAGTCGGCATGGTGGCTAGATGCAGAGCATCTGGCAAAAGGCAGTTCACTAAAACTGCTGCCTCGTGAAATAGTGACAGTGGTCATCAGTGTCAGAGGTTGCGGAGGAAGCTGGAGAGAGTCACAAATTCAGGGTATTTGGTTCCAGCTGAAAAGCCAGGATTCCTCACAAGGACCTACAGGCCTAGTACAAGTAATCACATCTTTCTCAAGATTCCTGGAATGGAAGAGAGTTTAGATCTGCATGGAAATGCTGTGACCAAAAACCTATCTAAATAGACACGCAGGTATACGAGTCAAATTCCTGTCAGGTGTATTGGGAAGTATACCTGAATAAGCAGAAGCACATCTTTGGGACTTCTCAGCAATGCAGGTTCAAGGGTCACTGAACATGCAAGAGGACTGATTGAGCATGGTGTTCCTCTCATCGGTAGAGTACTCCCTTTCAGAAAGACTCATTCAGCAGATCTGCAAGATGTTGGGTTCTCCATGGAGGGATCTGATGGAGATTCAAGAGAACCTGAAGATATCGAGATGTTGCTCGCTACCCCTTAAACCCCGAGCATGGGGCAGGGAAACCTTGATGATGAACTGGCCAGAAGAACTGCTGTATGTCTTCCCCCCTTTTCCACTTATCTCGAGGGGTTCTGGAAAAGTAAGACTAGTAGAAGGCTGCCCTTATCCTGGAGGTTCCATATTGGCATCAACACCATTGGTTCCTGGCTTTGGTGAACTGGGCATGATTGGAGAGGATATTGTTTGATCCGGAGCCTCCGCTACTGACTTTCATCTGTTGTCTTCCATGGAAGCTAACCCAGATCAGTCTCTTGGCTTGGTTTTTAAGAAAGCCTAGCTAAAATTTGCAGCACGAACAACTGAGTTCTTCAGAAGGATGTCCAAGAAGGAAGCAGATTCCCGCCATTGGGGGTCTTTTGGAAGATGCTCTGTAGCCAGAGAGCTCATAGCGGATGCATGTCACCCGCCTTCCATGTCGGAATTTTCACGGGATGGGTTTCAGAAATATCTGGCAGTGGCAACCATTAAGGTACAATGGACAGCTATAAGGGCTTCATGTTCTCTGTAGGAGGGTCAGAGTTGTTGCCCTCTTTGGTTTGCAGGAAGTTATAAAGGGTTTATGCCATTGAACCCTCCATGCAAAGTTCTTCTGCAGTACAAAATGAACTGCAGTGACTGCACTGCACAAATACACTTTGCACAGTTCCATGAATCAGGGTTTGTGTCGGCAGTGCAAAGTCACTTTGAACCATGCAAAATATTCTATGAATCAGGCTCTAAGTAAGTAAGACAAAACATGCGTGATGGTTATGGAAATGATTGCAAGGCCAGCAGTACAGGGTGGCTAGTTGTGGCAATTGTTGCAACTGGTATCATCCCCTTTTTTAGTTAATAATAATAATAATAACAATGACATAATATGTTTTGATATGCCGCTTCATTTCAGTTTCTGGCTATACCGAAGAGCTGTTAGAATAAGCGTTACTGTTACCTAATTTAATCAGACTTAATGTATTGACCTCGGAAGGACAAAGGGGTCGAGACAAACTGGAATCGTACTTGTGAAGTACCAACTGGACCATGTCTGCAGCAAGTGCTTAACTCATGAGCTATCCACCCTGATGCAGGATGAAATGCTGTCACTTCTGCCTGATTCATGTTATCCTCATTGGTTTTGCTACAGAGCCTGAGGGACCCATCCTAATTGGTTTTACAGACAATAACAATATCAACATTTTGAACATTTATTTATCCATCTGTTTCACCATTTAGGCTTTCCTTTGACCTTGCTGACCAGTGGGACTCTGTGAGCACCTCTACTTGCATGCCTAACCTAATAACTGTTCCTGCCCCCACGATTCTGTCCCTTCTTCGGGCTTCTCCTCTTTGCAATACCCTCCGTGACATCATGTGCCTTCTTGTAACCTCTCTTTGATTACTTCTTCTCTGCAACACACTATCAGGGCCTGCAAAACACATGCCCCAAATTACAATCTAAAATGAACCCCGTCTGGACATAAGAGAGCTGTGATTGTTGTAAATGACAGTGTGCAGATCTGCAATGTCTGTGACCCAACCCAATTCCATGGGCGACCCTCCCCCCAAAATCAGAAGGTAAGTATGTCTATGTGATCAGTCTCCTCTGAGAGTTGCGAATCCATCAATCTACTCAGGACTAAGTAGGCTACTTTAAACGGGTCATCTGGGAAATGTCAAGCACCTCTGACCCAAAGCTTAACTTACCAATGTATCCAGGTAGAGTCTGAATAACTGGACAACATGCAGAAGACCGAGGAGGTTGTCTTGACTTCCTGCTTCAGAACACAAAATACTCTTGAAGAGAAGGTCCCATCACCCTCTCACCGGGCCTCTGCACCCCAGGGTCAGGAAAGACACTCACAAGCGACACTCACAAGACCTTCTTCAGCGACCTCCGACGAGGGAAGAGGGCAGGAGCCCCCCTCCTCTCCTGCAGCCACAAGCAGGATCATTAGGCAGCACGCGAAGTAAGTGCAGCCCATTGCACTACACGGCCTGCCTGACCGTGTCCCTCCTGCATGCCTGACCTGCCCATGCCGGGCGCGACGCGGCACCACAGCGAGGCTGAGCCTCGATCCGGCCCATAATCTACATCCTGCATCCGCCGGCAGGCGGATGCGCCGGCCTTGTACGAAGGCCGTACAAAGGCCCTGTTTGCGCCTGTTCGCGGCCTGGAGCGGTATTGAGCGCCTCCAGAAAACACCTATAGATAGACCCAGAACTGCATCAGGAACTCAAACCGCCCGTTCTCTCCATGCCATCGCTGTTGTTTTTACCATCCAATCTCGGAGCATGTATCTGCAAACACCTGCATATAAGGCTCACAGCACGAAGGTAAATTTATAGGCAAACGCTCAATAGTATCCTTGCAGCTGCCTGATTGTCCCTGCATCCCCGCCCAAGACTAATTTCACAACCTTACCCTCCCATCGGCTGACGTACCGCATTTCTGCTATTGTGATTTCTCTAAATGATCTGCTCCTCCATAGTAGTACATATTGTGGCCCATGGTCATGTCCAATCTCCCTTTGACTTTGCTGAGCTCTGTGTTGTGCCCTATGGTCGCCATTCGACCACATTTAACCTAAACTGAGCTTTGTGTTGTGCCCTATGGTCGCCATTCGACCACATCTTACCTAGGTTGAGCTTTGTGTTGTGCCTTATGGTCGCCATTCGACCACATTTAACCTAAACTGAGCTTTGTGTTGTGCCCTATGGTCGCCATTCGACCACATCTTACCTAGGTTGAGCTCTGTGTTGTGCCTTATGGTCGCCATTCGACCACATTTAACCTAAACTGAGCTTTGTGTTGTGCCCTATGGTCGCCATTCGACCACATCTTACCTAGGTTGAGCTTTGTGTTGTGCCTTATGGTCGCCATTCGACCACATTTAACCTAAACTGAGCTTTTGTGTTGTGCCCTATGGTCGCCATTCGACCACATCTAACCTATGCTGAGCCTTAAGTTGGACCTTGCTGCGCCCTAGGCATGCTTCATTAGTGAATGCTAACCTACATATGCCTCGTTAGCGAATGCCTCACCTAGTCCAGCTGTGCCTTGCTTCTAAATTGCCCATTTGTGCTTTGTTAGTGAACGCCCCACCTAGCCTATATGTGCCCCGCCACTGAACGCCCATATGCACCTTGCCATTGAACATCCATTTGTGCCGTGTTAGTGAACGCCCCACCCTGCCTATAGTCCTAAGCACCCACGTGCATATATCTGGACCCACTAAAAATGCTGCATCCACTATTGCACTACAGCACTATAGCTGTTACTCTAAGTTTTATCACCATGACCCAAGACCACCTTACGGCATCTCCTGCCTTGATATCAGACCCGGCCTTACATACGCTGCCCAACATAGTGACTAATAACCCTACCAACTCTCCACCAAATAATATTAGCACCAGAGGTGAAACCCTCGCCTCCCTCCCACGCACCTTACTACACAGAAATCTTACACTTCGCGCAAGACTCACACAACTTTATGAACCACCTAGAAGAACCTTACCATCAACCAACCTAAAAACAAATTACCCACATAAACCACACCAGACGGTAACAACAAATATCACTACAATCAAAACACAAAAGTCCAAAACTTCAGATACCAACTCAACTACCCCTAGCCAAGCAAACATGCCCAAAGAGACGCTAGTACTCAAAGGAGCACTCCTGAATGTGAGATCCCTTGTCGCCCATGCCCTCGACATAGCCGACCTCATTACAGAACACAATCTGGACTTCCTGGCAGTAACCGAGACCTGGCTACATAACGCAGCTGGACCATCTCTAATGCTAGCCATTCCAGAAGGCTACACCATAACAAGACAAGATAGGGATGGCACACGAGGTGGCGGAATTGCCATCATTTCCAAATTGAGCCTCTCTCTCAGAACATCCCCTCCTCAAACCCTACAATCCTGTGAAAATATCTCGGTCAAATTCCAGATAAATAACATACAAACCCTCACCATCCACCTAATCTATAGACCCCCAGGTCCTCTCGGTACCTTCGACGAGGACTTGCATAGCCTGATCACCAACAACCTTAAACCTACCTCCCAGCTTCTATTATTAGGAGATTTTAACCTTGGCTTTAATGACCCCACGGACAAACAAGCCTCAGACATAGCCAATACCATCAATGCCTCAGGCCTGTCTCAGAAAGTCAACAGACCCACTCACTCCAAAGGGAGAACACTAGACTGGATAGCAGATTACAACTGCACAGCCTCCATCACTTCCATCTCTCCCCAATCATGGACAGATCACTCTCTTGTAACCTTTAACCTATCTACAGCCAGACCCTCTCCGACGGTCCCATTGCTAGCCCCGCCTTGTCTAACCAGAAACAAAAAGAGTATTACAGCGGAAAAAGTCATCCCTGCCATCCTACCCACGTTAAACGCTCTATCGGACAATCTAGACCCTAGTACTCTAGTTGAAGAATATAACAAAATTATGCTCAACACACTGGACAAAATCGCCCCGCTCAAACTTAGAAAAAGCAAACCCAAAGCGCACCTTAACAAATGGTTCACTCCCCAATTGAGAGATTTACGACTCCTAAAAAGAAAAAGTGAAAACTCCTGGAGACTATGTCCCTCTATCGAAAATAAAGCAAAACTATCCTCCATCTCCTCTCACTTCAAAAAAGAAGTGAACCTTGCCAAAAAGAACTCCTATGATGAACGTATCACCAACTCTAATTCTAGCATGAGAGAACTCTTCGCCATACTGAAGGAATTAGAGTCACCAATAGCCATACCAGACTTAGTTACCAAGGATAAGACCTGGTGCACAGATATTCAAAATGCGCTAGCAAATAAAATCAATACACTTCAAACCAAAATACAACAAAAAAAGATATGCTCAACCTTCAGCACTACCCTAACACCTCTACATATAGTATCCCACCAGAGGCAAACAACAAATTTCAATTCTCCAAAACATCCCCACTAGAAGTAGAAAAAATCATTCTCTCACTCAAACCTTCTAACTGCAAGGGTGATATTTGCCCAGCACAGTTAATAAAAGACGCTGCCAGAGACCTCTCACCATTTATCTCTAAATTAATCAATGCCTCCTTCACATCAGGCACTATCCCAGCCAATTTAAAACATTCCTGGGTGCTCCCACTTCTCAAAAAACAGACCTTAGACCCACTTATCCCAACCAACTACCGCCCCATTACCACTGTGCCATTCCTCCTCAAAATATTGGACAAAGCTGCCTATATTCAGATACCAAAACACCTTGACCTGTATAAGCTCCTAGGAGCAAGACAATCTGGTTTCCGTCCACTTCATGGAACAGAAACCGCCTTAATTGATTTAAAGACGCAGGTCGATGAGCTGAGGGATGGAGGAGGAACAGCACTCCTGCTCCTACTTGATCTCTCTGCAGCATTTGACTTGGTCGATCACAAGGTACTCTGCAAACACCTGGATTCTGCTGCCCATTTCTCTCCTGAGGCCATCAAATGGCTCGAATCCTTCCTCAGCGAAAGAACAATGAGAGTTTTTTCCCCATCGGCCGCAGCTGACCCTACCCCTATATTATGTGGCGTTCCCCAGGGCTCCTGTGTCTCGCCTACCCTATACAATATCTTCACCAAGCCCTTGTTCGATGATCTAGACCTTCTGGGTATCACCTACACTAACTATGCAGATGATACACAGATTCTCCTCCCGCTTTCTGGGGATCATAGGAAGGACTCGGAATTGGTGAATAGGGTATATCTCATTATTCAAGCATGGATGGCCACACATGGCTTGTGCTTGAATGACGACAAGACGGAGTTGATAATCCTGGGAACACATACGAACACTAAAAAATTAGGTCAGGAATTCTCCTCCTTCAATATTGATGGAAATCCTATCAGGGTCTCCAAGGAAGTAAAAACCCTCGGTTTCTACTTGGATTCCACACTATCTTTCGACAAACAACTAAAATCCTTGGCCTCCACCACCGCATACACCTGCAAACTGATAAGAGCAGGCAAGCCTTTCCTCTCTAATGACAGTTGCATGATCCTGGCTAGAGCACTTATCCTCTCCAGGATCGACTACTGTAATGCCCTTTACAGTGGTGCCAACAAATCTACCATACAGAAACTTCAAACGCTCCAAAATAATGCTTTGCGAGCAGCGCTTGGCATAAACAAAAGAACACACATCTCCACCATTAGACGCCAACACAAATGGTTATCTACAAACCACAAAATTCAATTAAAAATTATCTCCCTGACACATAAAGCTCTTAACAACGCCGCCCCAAGCTACCTCACGAACAAAATGCAAAAAAAAAACCTCTATTAGACCTACCAGAGCTACCAATACTAACTGTCTGGTAGTACCTAGATTTAAACTTACCACGGTCGGTGGGAATAGTTTCCCTGTGAAGGCGGCCAAAACCTGGAATCTATTACCCAACAATCTAAGAGCAGACCAGCCGTACTCACTATTCAGAAGGAATGCTATCCAATATCTTATCTCCAACGACCACTAGATTTAGGCTTATAATATTCCCAGACTTGACACTTGTCCCTCTCCTCCTTCCCACGATATGTTATGCGTACCATCCTCTATGTAACTCATCGACCTGCACGATGATGGTCCTGCACATTTGTATACATTTGTATACTATTACTGTAACTTGTATAATTTGTATAATTTGTATAATTTGCACAACTTGTATAATATCTATAATATCCATTACTGTATCTTGTATAATATGTATAACTTTTACTGTATCCTGTATAATCTGTAACAATGTAAGTTTCGCATTATCCTACCTGCTGCGCCCTTCTACCTACGGGTCTGGAGCGCATTAGAAATAAAATAAACAAACAAACAAACAAACAAACAAGCACATCAGGACACTGAGGCTGGTTTTCAAGAGACATCAGTTTATTCTTTTCAGCGGACCAGGACACAGCATACAGCACACCAAGGAAAACTCTGCAACTCGCAAATTCCTTCAGGCTTCAGCCCCTTATATGCTCTTTTAAATAGTGAGGTAATGCAATGATCAATATAAAACATCCTGATTGGCCTTAGTACTTGAAGACAGCCCCTTTTCCAGTCCCTGGTTGGTTGCTTTAGCTGCCACTCAGAACTAGTCTAAACAGGTTTTACCTAGCTCATTCTACACCAGTGGACTCTCCATGAACTTCTATGAAAAAGTTATCCACTTTCTATGAAACAGTTATCCACTTTTTCATAGAAGTTCATGGATTAGCAAACATTGACAATTTTTTATGCCCAAGCATCCATTTTAGAGTTGCCTGACTTAAAAATCGCCGACCAAATTACGAAATGCCTGACTACCCTATTTTTACTCAGACCTTGGTACCTGCTCAGTTTCAAATCTGATTTGTTTGATAATTTATCATAAACATGCACTACTTGACATAGGCCCTCATTACAACCCCGGCGCTAAACCATGGCGCTATTAGCACCATGGTTGGTGCCGGTGTTGCTGCGAGTCCACCATGGTGGAATGGGGAAATACCGCCCCATTCCAAGGTTGGTGGGCGGTATTTCCCCATTTCACCATGGCCCTTCCCCATTCCCATTTTCGCCCCATAGGGCTCAATGGGACTGGGGACGGCGCTAAGTACGGTAATGCAAATTGCGGTACCGTAATTAGCACCGAGGTCCCTTTGCGGCACCCTAATTTAACGGCTGGTAAAACCAGCCGTTAAGGTCGGGTCCCGCAAAGGGACCTCGTAATCAGGCGTTAAGGGTTTAACGGCGCTGACACCTTTTACGGCGCTGCTAAACCCTTAACGCCAGGGTCGTAATGACCCCCATAGTCTCTACTGTGCAATACATTCTGACATCACAAAATAGATCGCCTTTAAAGTGCTTTTCTGAAAGGCACTACATTTGTGATTTTCCGCAGTATTAGAGCCATTGATCAACCCGACAAGTTATCTACATTTGGTTTGAAGGGGGGGTGAGGTCTATCTCCTATACAGTCAGTTTGAGGTGGAAGGGAGATACCTCCCGTGCACTCCGCTGGTCTAAAAAAACTATTAATATGTGGTTTTTGGGTAGAGTTTGTTTTTTTATATCAAACAGTAACTTGTTTAGTATGATTTACTCTGGTCCATTCTTAATCCAAGGTTTGAAACATTTCTTAGAGATGCTCTCTGTAAATACACAAACTTCTTCACTGCATTTGTATTGTTTGTCACCTTTAGGAATGTAACAGAAAATATTTCCAGATTATTTTCAAAGGATGAACAAGCAAAGCCTTTATTTCCAAATCTTGCAAGAAACTACCAGAATCCCATTCTAACCCGCTGCCCAAGCCAACCCGCTTAGCCCTCCAGCTCTCTTCCTCTTATACCTCCTCAGAGGCTTGATGCCACTCCTCCCAACAAAACCTCTGACTTAATATTCCCACCCTTAAGAAACTATGAACTCTTATACATTTTACTTTATTTTGTCTTTAACCTTTAGTGCTTGCTGATCATTCATGGCAATACACTTCCGGTTCACCTCGATCCTGTCCTCGAGCTCCAGTCTTGTCCTCCTCGGGTGATGGCCACCGCATAACGTATTTCTGCTTAGAAAAGAGGCTCCATTGTTAGCACTGGATATAACTGGCATAGTCCAAACATTCCGGCTGGGTGTCCTTCATCCAGTGCCCCGAGATGTTGCAGAAGTTAGGAGCCCAGCACTCTATACAGCACATGCTTCACTACCAGATTTCAGGGCCAGCATAGGCATCAGTCAATAATCCTGGGAATACCCTTAATCACAGTCCACTAGGATTTAAAGAAAAACAAAAACTGTTCAGGTTTTATATGTGAGTAGACATTACGGAGCTTCATGAAGCAGAAAGTATCATGAATGCAATAATCCTTTCCATTATATTAATTTCACCCTCCCTGCGTCCAATACAACAAGGGAAATGTTATCATGTTTATCATTGATTCTGCCCCAGGGGGCGGTACCGCTGACCCCTTTTAAAATTTTGATTATGAAAAGTGTTGTAGGTGGGCATTCAGAGAGCTCTTAACAGGTTCCAAGGGACTTGAAGACACTATATTTACTCACTGGACCTCACTAACCTTTCTCTTTGTTGTCGGTAATCATAGAGTACGTCCGTAGTGGACTCTAGTTAGTCAGGATCTGAATCTATGAGTATTGAGGGGTCACCAGTCATGCTCTCTGTTTGAGAATTACTTGCAAAGTAAAGAAAGGTTCAGGGGAAAGACTCCTTGATCAAGGAAAAAAGAATTGGGTAGTAAAGAAATATTGATCAGACTTCAAAGACAACTTGTTAGGAATCACCGACATTAGCAGCCAGTAACGCCGGCTCCATCCTCGGCCACATAGTTTGTAATTCATGCTGCCATGCCAGCTAATACATCTGTCATGGGAAGAACAGTGGGGTAAGCCATCAGGCTGCATCGCCACGTGGCAAGGGTCTTTTTAGAAGTGTGGAGTACTTGCATCAATGTCCCAGTCCCTTGGTTCCACAATGGAACTGCAAGTCCCAGCAGACACTGTGTAGCAATCTTACGGCACCCATCTTGTTGATAGCCCTCATAAAAAGACCCCAGGTCCAAGGGAGCAGCTTGGATAGCTGTTCATGTCTCTTCAGATCCTGAGGCAGAGAGAAGAATCTGTAAACTTGTTCTTAAACCTAGGATTCCTGAATCAAGCCACTGGGGCAGATGCGCTATTGGGACTGGAACAGGTTCAGCATTAATGAGCCGGCCACTGCGCAGAAAGTAAGCCAAGTAGCTGTCTCCCGGATTCTTTGACTAACGCCTAAACCTGGAGGTAAAGGTCTTTCAAAGGAACGTTTTGTGAGTGGATTTGCACTACACATCAATTTGCTTTAAGGTTGCTTCAAAGCAATATGTAGTAAACCAAACTATTCTTATTCATACCCGTGATCTGAAAACTAATTCAGTTATTTAATTGATCGCATTTCCTGTTCACATACCTCTGGAAAAGCACAATGGTTTGTCCTGTTTTTTTTTCTACTCGATTACAAAGGATGAATAGCAAGTATGTTGCATACGCATCACTGGATGAAGATAGAGAAAGCATCAGTGGAGGAGTAAAATCTGTGCCATGCTATGTGACTCTAGTATGAAGGTCCCTGAATTCCCTTCTGTGATTGGGTTCAAGAGATAGGGGTTCATTACAAGGTTGGAGGTAGCCATGCCGCTAATTGCGACATGGCTACCCCCATACCGCATACCCGGTCTGGGTTCCCTGAATGGGGAAATACCGGGCCTTTCCAACCTTGGAGGACCCGGTATTTCCCCATTCAGGGAACACATCCCCATTCCCATTCGAGCCCCCATAGGGATCAATGGAAATGGGGACCATGCTAACAACGGGCCCGTTAATAGCATGCTGGTCCGTTAGCAGGGTAAAACCAGGCGCCCTTAGTGGGACCCGCTGAAGGACCTCGTAATGCGGCGCTAAGGGGTTGACGGTTCCGGCACCTTTACCAGCGCCGTTAACCCCTTACCGCCTCACTCGTAATGACCCCCATAGACTTTCTGCCACATGAGACTTGTAGGCTGAATGTGTATCTCCTGGTGGATGCCTGTGCAGCATTAGGGCACTCTTCCATCATCACTGTCCCTAACCTAACTTCCCACACATCCATCGGTTAAGTGAAACAATTTGTGGATTTCAATCTGCCCTGCATCTTTCCGCCTTTGCTCAGGATATTGTGCCACACACTTTTGTTTTTCCATCGCATTGTCTTCTTTCCCCGTGAAAAATTTTACCCAGACCTACAACTTTGTAGGCAATGTTTTCGAAACTGATTATGTTTCAAAGATGCCAAACTAAATTAATAGGTTTTCTTTGCATGCGAGTATTCATAAGGTCATTTTCAGTGGGATCGGCAAGACATGTTACGCCCAACGTTTGGAAGGCCAGCAAAATACAAGAATTTCGAAAAACAAATGATCCATCACCATGTTATAATCAACTAATTACACCAGACCACGTTACAGGAATGAATGCAGTCTTGGCATCTGTGAAGGTGTAAGTGTGCCCTTTCTATGGCAACGTGCTGATAGATTTAAGGATGGGCAAGGACGTGCGGGAAGTATTACAGTTATTTAAAGAAATATATTGAGTGAGGAGTCTTCCGCCTTCAGCTGCAAAACATCCGTAATCACTGTCTGGAAAAGCTTGCGTAGAAAAATACAGTGGCCACCACCGAAGATGGCAGTCAGATAGATGCTTGCTTTCCTGCCTGTATCGTGGGCTTTTTCACACAGGCTGGGAGTCGTTTAACAAGGCATCTGCAGCAGGGCACCTCGCAGCTCAGGCAAGGGTATGACGTCCATTCATCGTTTTATCGAGGATGTTATTACGAAGAGTTTTTGCTGAAAAAACTCATCTAAGTTTTTTTGGGGGGTGGGAAAGGGCATATAAAGGGTTGGAGGGATCTGGAATAACAAAAAATAGGTAGAGGAGGAGGCATTTGGGTGGAGAACCCCCCAAAATAATTTTTAAAAAATTTGATTTGATTCTTCGGCAAAACTCTTTGTAAAAACACCCGCCGAAAATAAATGGGTGTCGATGAAATGCCATAGAACTGAGGCAGGCATTTGTCTATGTGACCTTTATCTGAGGCCTCAGGGAACCTGCATGCATGGACATGAGGAGTTTGGAAGATTGGAGCTGCACCAAGGGTTACAGGGTTGGAGCCAGTGGCCTCAGTACCCCAAGGCTAGCCATGCACAAATGAAGCAAGAATTGCTGTGCACCCCTTCTTCAGACCATAAGGGTATTTTAAGATTACATGAGTGATGGCACTTTTTACATCTTATGTGTATGTTTTAATGGAAACATTGAACACGTTCAGTAAAATGCACATCCATGCAAATTGTTTTTTTATGACCTTAATATCAAAGAGTGGCCCCGAAACTCGAACCTGTGGTGCTTGCTCTACATCATCTTGCTTCCAAAACGAGCGGGCTGCCTCTGAGCTCTACTACCCTATCGTTGTTGCACACTGTTCAGACATGAAGTGGGATGAAAACGGCAGCCATTTTAAAATCAGTGGGTTAGAATTTTGGATCAAAAGGCAATCCAACGAAACTTTCCTAAAGCAAGATAACCCCACCCCTTTTTTAGGACTGGTGTGGAGTCAAGTGGAGCATGCATGGTGGGTACGTTGGCGAAGCATAGGCCTTCCACTAGGAGGCAAATCCAAAATATGCATGTACCTCTGTGGATACTGATATGTAGCAAACTTCTTCCATTATGGCAGATAGTCAGCAGCTTTCGTTTAGTTTAGTTTATTTTTTTTATGAAGCGCAAACAACACCCCAAAGGGCAGCACGAGGCTAATTGAATTCAGTCTGCTAAACTATTCCATATTTGCAGTCATAGATACCAAGAAAGAATATTAAGATGGGAAAACAAAGCTTCTTTAAATTTGAGTGTGTTTATTTTCCTGAAGGAGACTGGGAGGCCCAATATGTGAAGGAGCGTTTGCCCCATTTTATATAACAATACTTGGGGAGGTCTAGCTGAATAAGATCTGCAAAGCACAAAGTCCAGCAAGGTATACACTTAGTACGCAGGGCCATCTTAAGGAATTATGGGGCATGCGTCATAGACATCTTTGAGGCCCTGACTTTGACCCTAAAAAAATAACAGGATCCAGAAACTCTGGTCGCATGCCCTACCAGTACTGGACTGCGCGCGTGCAAAGCAGTGGATTTGGACACTGGAGAAGTGGCTGGCGTGGTGGGATCACCTGACAGCTTGGATGGACAGCTCCGGGTCGCGGGAAACCACTGCATCGCCAGTTGTTAGGCCTGATGGCTTAATGAAATGATGACACAACACTGGAGCGCTTTGGAACGTCTTGCTTTATTAACTACAAACTCCAAACTAACTTTTCCCCTGCTCCTCCCCGCACACGTCATCCCTCACGTGGTCTCTGTCTTCCTTGAAGGGACACTCTGGGCCTCATTACGAGGTTGGAGGTAGCCGGGCTGGTAAGAGCGGCAAGACTACCTCCATACCGGCATGAAAGTCCGGCATTTACTGGGGTTTTCCGACCCCACTGGACCCGGTAATTGCCCATTTGCGGGTGCCGTAGGTCCCCATTCCCATTTCAGCCCCATAGGGCTCAATGGGAATGGGGATGCCTGTAGCACCGATACTGTTCATAATGGTGCCGGTGCTACAGGAATGCTCTGCTCGCGGGTGCCTTTCATTCCGCCAGGGCAGACCCGTTGTTACCGGTCTGCCAACCTTGTAATGAGGCCCTAACAGCGATCACAACTCATAGCTTGATATTCCTTACTGAAGCAATGAAAATATACATGGATACCTCCCTCCCCATCTCTATGGTTCCCTTACAACCTTCAGACTTGCTGGAATCACAATAATAAACAAGCAGCATTAGAAGGGCAACGTTTCAGTTCACGAGGAGAGTACATGTGTTCAAGCATAGCATTTTTAAAAAAGCAGTCACAAGAAAGGTGTATTCCATATGCATGGCAGAGATAAGTAGCTGTTTGAAAATGGTACACATACCCAGCATAGAGAGAAGACTCAGATTAGCCGTCCCACTAAATATAACAGTTCTCAGCATCTACACAGATTATGGATAAAAATAATAATCTATGGTTTTCAACTGGTATTGCTGTTAGTCAACAAAGAAACAAATTGTTTTGTTGTGGGCAGAATATCAGTCGTAACTATTATATCAAAGGCAACACACTAGCCAGTTAAAAAGACAGGAAGATATTGGTATTAAAGAATCATCAGAAGATATTGGTATTAAAGAATCAGTTCTACACTGGATCACCTCCTTCCTCATGGGTGAAGCGGAGACCACAATCTTGGGCCCCTACAATTCCTGGCCTCACCCATTTGCCTGTGGTGTACCCCAAGGATCCACGCTCTCACCTCTACTATTCAACATCTACATGACACCCCTACTAGACATCATCAATACATCTGGTATCTCCTGCTACAACTCTGCAGAAGACACACAAATAATCTACACATTTGTGAACCACCCATATCCAAATGCCCCAGAAATTAAAAACTGCCTTGCACTGCTGGGCACATGGATGATAGCACACAGACTAAAACTCAACCCTAGCAAAGCACAGCTGATTCTCGGTAATCCAAAAGGTTTTGTAATTGTGCTGGGTTATTTAGAACACGCTTAATATCCAGAGGTTTCTAAGCGCAGACCCAGGGATCGAACTTGTGTTGCTCTGTGTCGCCTTGCTTCCAATCTTCCCAAGACCCTTCAACTCCCTTCTCCCTCACCCTCCCGAGACCTTCAACTCCACCACAATCCATTGGCCTGACGAGATGGGCCCTTGTACAAACCTGTGAACCGTAGTAAGTAATACTGGAAAGACAATGGACAACACCCTCATTCTTGATCCACAGGTCAAAGCCATTGTCAGAAGCTGTTTCTCCCAGCTGCACATGCTACGCTGCTTTTTACTTTACTTAACATTCATCCACTGGGCTATGGCCATCATTTTTCTAATACTATCCACACTAGAGTATGCAAACAGCCTCTATCTCAGACTCCAAGATTACTTAATGAGGAAATGTCAAAGAGTTCAGAATGCAGCGGCACGACTACTTCTCAGAATGAAGCGATTTGATTTGAACATATCACACCAGCATTATGTACTCTCCACTGGCTGCCCATTAAAAAGGGTTCATTTGAAAACCTTGTGCATCGCCCATTGTTCATAGCCCATAGGGATCCCTTGCTCCTTCAAAAGTAAGTTTCAACACTACACTCCTTTCAGAACACTTAGATTAAGGACAACCAACATTAGACATTTTTAAGTGCAGGGCGGCGGAACAGCCAGTTGTGTCAGGGATGTGACTATGATGGATGAAGTGCTAGAGTGGAGGCAGGGAAAGTGAGAAACAGAGGCAGGTAAGAGCCGAGGGAATTTTGTTTGCTAGAAGGCAGATGAGAGGTAGGTTAAGAGGAGTAACTCGTAGGCGTGAGGTAGGCTTTTAATTTGGTTTCAGCTCTGTTTCTCTCAACTCCCATCCCTGCCCATCTCCAGCTCCTTCTCCTTCTGGCTACGCCCGCCTACAATGTAGTCCATATAAGGATCCATCTGCAACCTCATCCATCCAGCACAGACATCTAACTCGACTGCGGCGGCTAGAGGCTCCCTTTCCTCACTCTCATAAAAGAACATACAATAGACAAGAAATCAGGTTTGACGAGAAGCAGTGAGCTTCTTACAATGAGTGAGTCTGAGGGACATTCGGACCAGGCTGTGGAGGGGAGTAAATGGAACCTTCACCGGGGACAATACATAAGTGAACAAACATTGTTTAAGGACAACCAACATTGGACTTTTTTAAGTGCAGGTAGGCGGTATGGCCAGCTGTGTTCAGGATGTAACCATGATGGAAGAAATGTTAGAGTGGATGCTGAGGAAATGGACCACAGGGGCAGATTAGAGGTGTGGGAAAGATTTTAGCTAGCAGTGAGATGAGAGGTAGTTTAAGAGGGTCATTCGGCGGCAGGATTTTAGTTTGATTGGTTTTGAACAAATACATGTGGATTCACTTGCGTAACAGGGCCCCTGCAGCCCCTGCAGAGCAGGGGTCCCCCCAGCACATGTCCTGGGAGGGTGTCCCCACTTGGAGAGGAAAAAATTGAAAATATTTATTTTTCAAAAAAACAAATATATTTTTTCTTTTTGAATTCATTCTGCCTTCATAAAAAATGATTTCTTTATGAAAGCAGAGTGACTGCAAAAAGAAATGTTCTTTTTAAGTCTGAGGGCTCCTCCCACCCCAGGGCATGGAAGACCCTATGCTGGCGGCCTCCATTTCACAGGGGCAGGGGAGCCCTGTGACTTCATAAATAAATAGTTTATTTTTGAAGTCACTCTGCCTTCATAAAGAAATTATTTCCATTATGGTTCGGCACTTAACAGAAATCATTTCTTTATGAAGTCAGAGTGACTTCAAAAAGAAACAATTTTATTTTGAAGTAGGAGGGCTCCCCTCAACCCCATGACGTGTGCGTGTGTGAGTGTATGGTGAAAGGGTGCATACTTAAATGTATAGGTGGCTGCCTGTGTGAGTGAAAGGATGCACACTTAAATGTACCGGTGAAGGGATGCACACTTAAATGTACTGGTGGCTGCCTGGGCATGACTGTACGGTGAAAGGCTGCACACTTAAATGCATAGGTGGCTGCCTGTGTGAGTGTATGGTGAAAGAGTAAACACTTAAATATATGGATGACTGGGTGTGCGTGTGTGTATATGGTGAATGGTGTGTTTGATTGCATTCAGGGGCGCAACAAACCCTACATTTCAGGGGGCTAACCCTTCAAATGTTGGGAGAGGCGCTAACTTCACAGGCGGCGGGGGAGGGTCAAACTTATTTGTGTGGGGTCATCTAATTTCTTTATTCATCATTTTAATGAGACTATTCTAGTGGATCTTCAGTGGTACAAGCAGTCAACTCTCCGCTTTAAGGTTGAAAGCACCCACTTATGGACTGCTGTGAGAGTGAGTGGTATCATGTTCACTCTCTATCCTTCCAATCACTCCCCTGGCATCAAGTTCTAAATCCACATCATGATTTCAATTGCCAAAAGCTTTGGCATTTGAATGCAGGTACTAACAGTGAAATGCTTTATGTTAGTAATTGCTGGGCTCTTATTAAAAGCAAAACCCTGGTGCCGTTTTACATATGTGTCCTGTTTTGTCCGGCAACTGCTCTGAAGGTCATCCAGGTCTAGTCAACAAAGTCCAAACTTTCAGGGGGGGATGAGTGCTGCATCCCAGTGAACTCAATGGTGTTGCACCACTACTTGTGTTTAATGCCTTCATTACTTATTGGTAATCTTTATTACTCCTAGTCATATTCATCCTTGTTCCAGTACTTGTGTATTGTTTGTTTCTTTTATTCATTTATAATGCGCAACAGACACGAGGGAAACAGGGCGCAGCAGTACAGAATATGCGAAGCTTAGGTTACATGGTTACAGATAGTAATGTACAGGCAATAGCAGTTATACAGATAATAATATACAGATAATAATATACAGGCAATAGCAGTAACACAAATACACAGGAGTGGCAATACAGATAAAGGATAGGGAGTATATACAAGCAGGTGGTGAGAAGAGCTGGAAAGCACTGGCTAATTGTTAGAAGACTTCAGCTGGTTGATATAGCTGGATCTAAATTTGAGGTAGGATTGCTCGATGCGTAACGGATGTGGCAATGAGTTCCATACTTGAGCCGCTCGGAAGGGGAAGCTGGCACCCCCGGCCTTGGTCAATTTGAATCTTGGAATGATACGGCTGTTGACATTAGTGATTCTGGAGGGTCTGGAGGAGCTTCTCTCTACAAATGTATCCGTTGGATAGCGAGGTGCAGCATTATTCAAAGCTTTATGAGTGAGGGATGCAACTTTTAAGAGGATTTTATCTTGGGTAGACAACCAGTTGTTATTATGCCTTATCTTCGATATATGTGATCTTTTAGATATACTGAGAGCTGCTCTCAAGGCATTATTTTGCAAAATTTGAATTCTATGTGGGATATATTTATTAGCACCAATATATAAAGCATTGCAATAATCGAGCCTATATAAAATAAGGGCTCTAGCTAAGATAATGCAGTTGTCGTCTGAGATAAACTGTTTACCTGCTCTGGTGAGCTTACATGTGTAAGCTGTAGCTGATGCTAATGAGTTCACCTGTTTATTGAAGGGGAGGGTAGCATCCAAGTAGGAGCCAAGTGTCTTCACCTCCTTGGCTACCTTGATAATATTCCCATCAATCTCGAAAGAAGAGTAGTCCTGGCCTAGTTTTCTGAGATTGGAATGTGTGCCCAGAATGATTAATTCAGTTTTATCATCATTCAGGCATAGACCATGAGTTGCCATCCATGCCTGGATGATGAGATACACCCTATTTACCAAGGCTAAATCCTTGTTGTAATCCCCTGAAAGTGGGAGGAGAATCTGGGTATCATCTGCATAATTAGTGTAGGTGATACCAAGAGGGTCCAGATCATCAAAAAGGGGCTTAGTAAATAGGTTGTATAGGGTAGGGGATACGCAGGAGCCCTGGGGAATGACACACAGAATGGGGATTGGGTCTGCCGCATCTGAAGGGGAAAACACCGTCATGGTCCTGTCACTGAGGAAGGATTAGACCCATGTTATAGCTTCTTTGGAGAAGTGTGCAGTGGAATTGAGGTGACTGCAAAGGACCTTGTGATCAACAAGGTCGAATGCGGCCGAGAGATCCAATAGTAGTAGGAGGACTGGTTGTCCTTTGTCACGTAGCTCATCTATTTGAGCCTTCAAATCGATGAGGGCAGTCTCAGTGCCATGTTGGGGACAGAAATCTGATTGCCGTACTCCCAAAAGCTTGTGTTGTTCTAGGAATTCTTTTATTTGTGTGTAGGCATTCTTGTCAAGGATTTTTAACAGGAATTGGACTGTCGTTATGGGGCTGTAATTCATAGGGATGAGGGGGTGTAGGGTTTGTTTCTTCAGCAGAGGCAGTACCCATGATTGTTTCAAGTTGGTCGGCACAGTGCCTGAGGCGAATGAGGCATTAACGAGCTTGGATATGAAGGGGGAGAGTTCTCTAGCGGTGTCTTTTATGAGTTGTGCAGGGCACCGGTCGCTTTGACAGTTGGAGGGCTTGAGGGAGAGGATGACTTTATCAACCTCCAGGATGGATGTTTTGGTGAAACTGAATTGAACAGCTGGGTTATGATCCTTAGGAAGTGGGTTGGTATTGGCTTGGGGTGATTGATTAAGTGACACTTTCTTTGTAGCTATTTTCTTTTGGAGCATGGCTACTTTGATGACTAGTGCTTGTTGTATCTCTGTGCGCCACATTTCTATCTTTTGAACATGTATCTGGAAAGGAAGTCAGCGACTCTAATTCCTTAAGGATGGAGAACAGTTCTCTCATACTCGAGTTAGCCATAGAAATGCGCTTGTTATATGAATTGCTCTTGGCCAGGAAGATTTCCTTCTCGTAGTGTATGGTCTTCTGAAGGGGTTAGCCTCCAAATGGATTTGCAACTCCTCTTAAGTTGTCATAGATCCTTCAGTTCAGGAGTGAACAACTTATTGAGGTGGGATTTCGGTTTACTCGGTCTAGGTTCCTCAAGTTGGTTTAGAGTGGATAGGATAGCAGGAATACCTTTATCCTTTGTGATACTCTTTTTATTCCTGGTTGGACATGGTGGGGTCATATTGGAGACTGGCGGGAGTGGTCTAGTGGTGGATAGTTTAAAGGTCACAAGGTAGTTGTCCGTCCACAATTGTGGGGAGATGGAAGTACTGTTGGTGGTGCAGTTGTAATCCGCTAACCAATTCTCCCTTTGCTATGGGTAAGTTCAAGAATGTTTTGAGTTAACCCTAATTCAGTGAGGGTGTTGGCCATAATGGTGTCATTTTTGTCTAATGGGTCATTATAACCCAGATTAAAATCCCCCAGAATGAGCAGTTGTGTAGATATTTTAAGATTATTGGACAGTAGACTATTAATAGAAAACATTATCCTGATGGTCAAACTGTCCAATTGCCAGGGCGACCCCTGCCTCAATTATTAAGGAACCCGCCCACGATCTGGCCCCTTTTATCACATCCTTCATCAACGCATCCTTTAAAATGGGTACCGTCCCTGACAACCTCAAGGATGCTTGGGTGATCCCCTTGCTTAAAAAACCCACCCTCGACCCCAGCATTACTTCCCAACTACCGACCCATCACCACTGTCCCGTTCCTGTTAAAAATCCTTGACCGTGCAGCATACCTGCAAATCCAAGAGCATTTGGAAGCCAACAATCGCCTAGGCCTCAGACAATCCGGCTTCTGCCCCAGACACGGAACTGAGACAGCTCTACTAGACTTAAAAACCCAGATCGAAGTGTTAAAGGACAACGGCAAACTTGCCTTATTACTTCTACTTGACCTCTCTGCAGCCTTCTATCTGATCAATCACCAAATCCTATGCAATCATCTTCACTCAGCCGCCCATTTCTCACCATCAGCTACGGCCTGGATCAAATCATTCTTGAGTAATAGATCTATGCAGGTCTTTTCTCAATCTGCAGCTGCAGATCCTTCCCCGATTCACTGCAGTGTCCCCCAGGGCTCTTGTGTGTCACCAACGCTCTATAACGTTTTTACAAAACCACTCTTTGATGTACTTGACTATCTGAGTGTCTCTTATACAAACTAAGTGGACGACATTCCTATCAATGGTGACTACGTGGCGGACACTAAGGCCCTGAATGAGGTCTACCTGGTCATCCAAGCCTGGATGGCGCAACACCAGTTATGCCTTAACGATGACAAGACCGAGCTCCTCATCCTGGGCACTACGCAACGTCTCAGTAAACTTGAGCCATCCTACCGATCATTTATCATTGATGGCAACACCATCCATGTTTCTAAAGACACCAAAACTCTTGCCGTCTATCTTGACGCCACTCTATCACTAATCCGACAAACAAACGTAGTTAGATCCTCTTCAGCCTACACCTGCAAACTCATTACAGCCTGCAGGCCATTTCTGACTACACCCAACACTGTCACTTTAGCCAGAACTCTCATCATGGCCAAAATTGACTATGGGAGCGCCTTCTACCTTGGAACGAGCCAAGAGAACTTGAACAAACTGCAAATTATCCAAAATAATGCTATCAGAGCAGCCCTAAACATCCCACGAAACCACCACATCTCGGAATCCAGATCCAACCTACACTGGCTACCGGTCAAACAGAGAATTTCACTGAAAGTCTTAGGCCTCACCCACAAATGCCTAGCTAACCAAGCCCCACCATACCTTTGCAGCCGGTTTTCCCGACACGCGCCTACCCGCCCGCAAAGAATGGCTCATACCCACTGCCTAACCATTCCCAGGTTCAAACTCCAAAAGGCGGGCGGACCTAGCTTCCCCGTCCTAGCCTCCAAGCTTGGGAATGCTCTCCCTCTCACCACCCGTTCTGAAGAAAGCTTTAACGCCTTCAAATCTAAAACCAAATCCTGGCTCTTTAACCAGCTATGATGCCCAGACCCACTCCGGCAAACGCTTGCCCCAAGCTATGTCTGTAAATATGTACATATTGCTTGTATGCCCTGATCACTCTGTACGTGTCAACTTGTCGAATATATGTAACTTTTTGCTTATGTAACCATGTCTAAGTTGCGCCCTGATGCCTCCGGGCCTGATGGTGCGCGTTACAAATAAAACAAATACAAATACAAATACAAATATCTCCTCGAATTTTCCCAAAGCACCAGGGGGTCTGTAGATGAGGTAGATAGTCAATGTCTGGGAGTTGTGAAGAGGGAGTTTGATTGTGAGCACTTCACAAGAATTGGAGACTAGAGTGGATTTGGTTCTCGTGACTAGGCTGATTTTGGCGATAATGGCAATGCCACCACCTCGCATGTTACTTCTAACTTGTCTCAGAATGGTATAACCATCTGGGATTGCTAGAGACAATAGAGGTCCTGCTGCATCATGCAGCCAGGACTCTGTGATGGCAAGCAAGTCCAACATATCGGTCAGTATAAGATCATAGATATCTGTGGCATGCGCAGTCAAGGATCTGGCATTTATTAGTCCGCCTTTGAGAGGGGGGACCACTATAGTGGGTTAAGTTTGTTTAGTTTTGATGAGAGAGGTTTGTGGTATCTGAATATTGCAGTTGGCGGTGTATACTTTTTGGCTATTGGTTCTTTTGTGAGAGGTAGGGAGGGATCTTGTCAGAGGCTCATGGAGTCTCATGAGTCTTGCTCTAAGTCTAAAATTTCTGGCGGGTAGGCTACATGGAATGCTTGGAGGTCCGCTAGATGGGTTAGGGTATGGTCGATCCATGCTGGTGGAGATAGTTGTAAATGCGAAGATTAAGTTATGTAAGACTCTCTTGGTAGTTAGGTGAAGGCTAGTGTCAGGTGTTTGGTAGGCAGTGAGCAGCAGATATATGATGGGCCAGAGGCAGCGGGTTATGATGCTCATGGTGTGATGCTGCTAGGGCTATAGCTTTTATGCTTTGGATACACATGCTATGTGGTGGCCAGGGTAGAGGTAGTCTGGGCTTGTGGATGGGTGTTAGGTATACTCACATTTTGAGGGGGAGGCTAAACGCAACTTAAAGTAGATGCGGGTCTACTCTTGTCCCTGCAGCAAAATTCAAGAAAGCTAGGTCACATTCTATCCCAGGACATGCTAAACATGAATGCAATTAGGGGGATATACAAAATGCATACTGAACATGAGTGTTGATCAGCAAAAATCACAGAGAATCACAGAAAAGCATACATTAATTAAATGGTTGAGCAGTTTGTGTGCAACCCCCCAATATATGAGACTTACAGGTATCAAGTTGGCAGAACAGAATGTTAGGTAGTAAGTCTGGACACAGTACACATATAAACTATGCCTATTAGCAACACGTATGAGCTGGTGACAGGCCGGTGATACAAGCGTTATAGACAAGTTCACATAAGAGCAGTTAGCGCCAAGTCTAGTGATAGAGATTCAGGCATCACTGGATTGTAACAAATGACAAAAATAGTAAGCGTATAATTAGATAGTTAGGCAACGTGATAGGATAAATATATGGCTCGGGTACGAAATCTTACTATGCATAATGTGTATACAGGCATAAGGAAAAAATCACATAGGAAGTGGTGCAGGTAATTGCATAACGAGCATGTGAAATATTCGCGGTCATATCAAACTGAACGCCTGAGCGGTAACTACCAGCGAATACTAGATGCACCGGCCACCATTAACGCAGTGAGCATGTGTTTTGACTATGTTTGCTCAAGTGGGCAGGACTGGTCGGGGGACTCCCATGAGGGAGGCGAGCACAGTACCTTATGTTGCGTCCTCGGCTGAGGGTTCCACGAGGTCGGGCAGGGTTTCTGGCAGACGGCAGATCAGGCTTAGGACAGGCTCGGGGCAGGAGCCTTTTTTCTCATGCCTTAGTTCGAGGGCCGGCGCTTGCCTGCCGGCGTAATGTAATTGGCTAATGTAGTCCACAGTAACCAATCAGCATGCTCCTGTGACCACAATGATGGTTACTCCTGGCTGGGGTGGAAGGTCTACCCCTCGTGGCTCTTAATGGAGTCGAGTGATCTTCTGGCGTAATGCAGTGACAATTTCAAATTTAGTAGTCACTGCGATTATTCCACAGATATTTCAGCAATATTTATACTCATTGGGGGCATCCGCGTGATTCAGGCAGTGAGGTTGTGAGGTGCTTTAGGGCACACAGCTATAATACCCCAAGCTTACCTAATCATCGTGGTGCAGATTCGGGTGCCTGGTGCTGCTCCTTCAGCCTGGAGGGCGCGAGGTCAGCTCCTGCTCAGGTGAGGGAAGGCGCTGTGAAGAGGGCTCGGGACAGGAGCCTTTTTTCTCGTGCCTTAGTTCGAGGGCCGGCGCTTGCCCGCCGGCATAATGTAATTGGCTAATGTAGTCCACAGTAACCAATAAGCACGCTCATGTGACCACAATGATGGTTACTCCTGGCTGGGGTGGAGGATGCCTAAAATGGTGGCCATTTTCGGAAGGTCTACCCCTCGTGGTTCTTAATGGAGTTGAGTGATCTTCTGGCGTAATGCATTGACAATTTCAAATTTAGTAGTCACGACGAGTAATCCACGGATATTTCAGCAATATTTATACTCATTGGGGCATCCGCGTGAATCAGGCAGTGATGTTGTGAGGTGCTTTAGGGCACACAGCTATAGTATCCAAAGCTTACCTAATCATCCTGGTGCAGATTTGGGTGCCTGGTGCTGCTCCTGCAGCCTGGAAGGCGCGAGGTGAGCTCCTGCTCAGCTGGGGGGAGGCACTGTATGAGGCAGTACTTGTGTATGAGGCAATGTGCCTCATACACAAGTACTGGGATGAGGTAGAGGTATGTGGAGGTAATGCCTGACTTAGCTACCTGTAATCTTCATTACTCCTAGTCCCACTCTTCCTCATCCCAGTACTTACCTATGAGGCGAGGAGCTTCATACGCAAGCTCTGGGACAAGGAAGAGGGACGTGGAGGTAATTCTGGACCAAGGAGCTGATTTTGGAGGTTGGGGTAGGGATGGGAGGAAGAGGGGATGTGTGTGGGGGGGCCAGATTGTGCAACAAATCATAATGGTTATCCATATCCAGGCTAAGTAGTCATGATATGCGGTATTAGTGGGTAAAGGCATTTTGGTGCAGCCAGTCTAGTCATTCCTCAGTTTGGTATGACTTTTTCTTAACTGGGCATTTCTGATAAAGCAGTCCTGCTAAGTGTAATTACCTGGCTAGACTGGCATTTTATATGATATGTTATGGCATTTATAACACGCCTATACACAAGTGTTTTAAGGGGCGACAAGGCAATGTGAGGGAGAACAGAGGGAAGACAGACAATGATCTTACTAGGCCAGGTGACATTGAGATTGCGCAAGTGCAGGGGAAGGGAAAAGTTCAGAGAGGAGGGTGGAGGGGGCAGTGCAGTACTTGGGATCGACCATAAAAATAAATAGATTAAGTAAAAGCAATAAGTAAAAGGTGGGGCCAGCTGGTGGCAAGTGTAATGGTAAGTGCAGACATCAGGTGTCAGTTGCTGGTAGGGGACTGTAGGGATACAGAAAACAGTCCTCAAGCGTGGGGGTTGCCAGGGAGTCAGTGAAGGTGTGCAACTGGCGGAGGAGGGGTCCAGGGCCAGAGATCAGAGGGTAGCCAGGTGACCAGTGCAGTTTCAGTTTCAGCCCGGAGGTTCAGCAGAGGGGAGGAGAAGAGAAAGCAGAAGCAAAGAGGAAGGTATTGAGGTGCTTACGGAACTGGAGATGGTTCTCCTCAAGTTTCAGGGAGACAGGGAGGCTATTCCAGAGAGAGGCCCCAGCCAAGGAAAGATATTTAGCACCAACTTGTTGCTTGGAGAAGCGAATGACCCTGAGGGAGTTTGGGTGGTGCCAGTATAGCGGTTTCTTACTGGGCATCTGTGATAAAATGATATGATATAAGCCATTTATAACACACCTGCACACAAGTGTTTCTAGGTGCAACAAGACAAGGGGGGAAGATAGAGGGAGGACAAGACAAACAATCTTACTAGGCCTTGTGTCATTCAGATCATGCAAGTGCGAGACCAAGAAGTGCACGGGGAAAGGGGTGGTGCAAGGGAGAGGGGAGGGAAAAACAGGGCAGCAATGCTCTGGCTCTGGGTAGTGCAAGGAGAGCAAGGGACTGTAGAGTTACAGCCCCTAAGTGATGGTAGGCCCAGAGGCAGTGCAAGGGTGACTGATCAAGAAAGAGCCTGGACTCGGTGAGCCTCAGCCAAGCATCCAGTCAGTACAGCAAACAGGTAGGTCAGGTAGACCAGCAGGATAGGATGAGAGAGAAATCAGAGGAGAAGAGGGACATTTTGAACTGCTTACGGAATTTCATGTGGTCTGGCTCAAGTTTGAGAGGGTCAGGGAGGACATTCCAGAGGGAGCTACCTGCAGAGGAGAGAGATCTACCCCCCAATGTCTGCCTGGAGAAGCGTATATTCCTTAGAGATTTGGAGGTAGCTGTGCGAAGGGCTCGAGAAGGAAGGTATTTTGGAAGAGAGCGTTGGATGTAGTGTGGGCCCCGAGCCCCGGGCGCAGAAAACCTTGCGGGCAATGCAAAGCGTCTTGAACTTGATCCTTGCTGCAACCGGTAGCCAGTGGAGAGATTTCAGGGGTGGAGAGATACAATACCTGGGCTTGAGGCCAAGGATAATCTTGCAGTCCTGTTCTGGATTAGTTGCAGTGGGCGGAGAGTAGAGGAAGGCAGATTGAGAAAGAGGCTGTTGCAGTAGTCCAGCCTAGAGAGAACCAGGGCTCTGGAGACAGTGAGCTTCTTGGGGGAAATGAGAAAGGGAAGAGTGTCTTTGAGGAGGAGCAGCTGGTAGTGGGACCTCTTGGCGACGTCCGAGATGTGAGGCGAGAAAGAGAGAGTGGAGTCAAAGATGACACCAAGGTTTTTTGCCTCGCAGGAAGGCGAAGGAAGAGGGCCCAAGGCGGGCAGCCAGAGTGATAGAGGGAAAGCAGGGGCAGGGGTCCCAATAAGAAGGATCTCCATCTTACTGGCATTAAGGCAGAGATCGTTGGAGGTGCACCAATCCTGAATCGAGGATAGGCAGTCAGGCATGAGCGAGGCAGGAGAGGAGTCTGAGGGGAGCCTGAAGGAAAGCTGAGTGTCTTCCGCATAACACTGAAAGTAAGAGGAGAAAGTAGAGATCAGGTGGGCCAAAGGGGCCAATAAGAGGTTGAAAAACCAGGGTGAGAGGATGGAGCCCTGGGGAACGGCACAGGTATAGAGAGATGTGGCAGAGAGAAAAGGACCAAGTTGGACCTGGGAGGGGCAGTCCAAGAGGAAGGAGGTCAGCTGCTCAAGGGCCTGATCCGTGATGCCCAAGTTCTCATGGAGTCGATTGATCAGGATGGTGTGGTTGACTGTGTCGAAAGTAGAGGAAAGATGAAGGAGGATGAGGACAGAAGGAATGCTGAAATAAAGGTTAGAGAGCAGGTCTTCACTGGTGTTCAGGAGAGCAATATCCGTGCCTCTGGCGGCTCTGAAGCCAGACTGATGCTCATGGAGACAACCAACAGATTCAATGTGAAGAGTAAGCTGGGAGAGGGACAGCTTTTCCAAAATTTTTCCCAGGAAAGGGGTGATGGAGATTTGGCGATAGTTTGAATCGGCAGATGGCTTCTTGAGGAGTGGGTGCACAAGGGAGTGCTTAAGGCAGTGGTCTTGAAACATTTTTGGCCGGGGCCACCCTGAGCAAAATTTGGGCAGGTTGGGAACCCCCAGAAATGCCAAATGGACAGTTTTGCGCGCCATCACCTGCTCCCATCACAGACGCTGGGCTCCCTCATCACACTCTCTGGTCTCTCCCCCCCATCACAAACCCTGGGCTCTCCCCACTCTGCTCCCACCACTATCCCATGGTTTCCGCCCATTGTGCTCCCACCATAGTCCCTGGGTTCCCCCCCATCCCATTCCCAACACAGTCTGAGGGCCAGTGGCGGCTGATGATTTTTTTAAGTGGAGGGGCATAACTATTTCCCCCAAAAATGCCATAGTGACCGAGACCGAACCAATAAAGGGGGGTTTGGGGAGGTTTCCCCCTGTGATTTTTTACAAAATAATGGGTTAAAATGTTGCATAGTAGAGCATACTATTAACAAAAAAATGGGTAAATAGCTGAACAGTTTGCAATTGGTGCTGGGGGGCCAAGGGAGGAGGCATGACATTTTTTACTGGACATCTATGATAGATATCCAGTAAAAAGATACCATCCCTGTCCCCTGGGCCCCACTGGGCCTAACACAATCAACATGATTATGTGTCTATGCAAGGCACTGCACATTCATACAGCAATCACTCTATCATTCACACGAGCACCCATCACCATACACTCACTCATAACATAAGCATACACGCATCCATACACATGTTTAAATAAAAACAATGAACATAAACGTACCTTCTGCATTGGCCTGCGTGTGGGTGCTGAAACACCCTGCTCCAGGCTTCTCTGTCCGTATGTGCGAAGAGGCGCAGGAGCTTCCCCTCGGACATACAGACATGCAGTGCCCCAGCCAGCATTTCCAATAAGCTATGCAATGCTGGTGAAGAAAGACGCCCCAGCACTTTCATGGCTCAGTGAGCATGTGCGGCTGGGGAACTAAACTGAACTGTCAAAGGGAAACAATGTTTCCCTTTGACAGTTCCACCAGCCCAGGAGCACTCCATCTGCTGGACCGCGAATGGGCAATTACCGGGTCATGCTGAGTTAGGCGGACCTGATAATTGCCCTTTCACGGGTGCCGGTATCGGTAGATCCCCATTCCCATTTGAGCCCCATAGGGCTCAATGGCAATGTGGAGCTCGGATGCACCGGCACCGTTAATAACAGTGCCGGTGCACCCGACGAGCTGTGCTCGCGGGTGCCACATGGCCTGCCCAGTCAGACCTGGCGGGCTGTCAGGCACCTGCGAGCATAACTCGTACTATGGCGGTACGGTATCAACGGTGCCGGTAGTTTACCAGCACCGTTGTTACAGTACCGCCATAGTTGTAATGAGGCCCAGTCTGTGACTAAAGGAATGAATATCCATTTACAACCGTGGGCCACTTTTGCATTGTTGCCGGAGACAGTTTCATGCTTCAGCCCGACCATGTGAGCCACCCCTACCCATTTCTTCCAATCTAAAAAATAAATAAAAATAAAAATAAAAATGTGTGTTCTCTTCTTGATGAGTGTTATTGCTTTGACTGGTAACTGGGCATGTCTAAATGTTGCGTGGCATGCTTTACTGTTATTATGTGTCTACACTGGTCTACATTGTGCAGCCAGTTGGACATGTTTTCATTGCAGCTTGGCATTTTTAAAGGCAAATCATTAATGTTCCTGTGCACTGTTGGTGACTTTCATGTATTGGATTGGTGTTACCCTGCAAAACAATTGCAAACACTCTGGCTTTTTAGCCAATATTTATCAGAAAGTGTGCTGTATATTGCATTAAAATACATATTTATATCTTTCTCCTAGTGCAGTGTGCAGCATACCCCTTCAGCAGCACGTTCATGCATATTGCCAAGTGTGGTAATCTATGCCGTCCCAGAGTGTGGCACAACCTGTGATTTGTTGCCGAGTTGAGGGGCCCCCCTCAGCATTGCTCACAGGGGGCCCCCACATTTTGTGTTATGCCACTGTGTGGATTGTTTCTCAGATGTCTGGGGGAAGAGAATTCCATGCAAGTGGAGCAAGAAGATAAATTGAGCGGAAGTAAGAGGAAACCCAGCGAGGTGAGCTGCCACAAGGATAGTCGAGGAGGCAAAGCAGATTATGGGAAGGCTTGTAGAGTTGGATAGAGGAGGATAGATACAGTGGTTCCTTAACACGGATGGATTTGTGGAAAGTGTTTGCCTTATTTTGCATCAGCAGCCATCCAGCCAGGTGATGGTACGAGGAAGGAGGTATGAAGTGAAGAAGTTCAAAGAGAGTCCTGGTTGTGCAAAGTTAATGATCTTGTCGAGAGGGCAGAAAGCTAAGATATGCTTGGTGGTGATGAAAGGAAGGAGGTGCCCGATTTTCCTAATTTTTAGGAGGTTGAGACAAGCCACCATTGCAGTTTTGGAGAAGAAAGTAGAGAAGGTGTTAGAAGGGTCAGAGATGATGCTGAGGTTTCTAGATGAAGAAGAGTAGTGGAGAGTGTCAGGAGGGAACTGGATAAGCAGGGAAAAAGATGCGAGAGAGCATTTGGCAGGGAAGAAGAGCATCTCTGTTTTGGTAGAGTTTAACATTAGAAAGTGCAAAGCCATCCAATATCTAATGACAGAGAGACAATTGGAAATGCTGATAGAGGGATCAGAGAAGAGTTCAGGTAAAGAGAAGAAGATTTAGGTGACATCCACAAAGAGTTGGTACTAGAAACTAAAGGAGGAAATGAATGCCCCAGGTGTAGGAAGTAAACAAGAGTGGACCCAGGACAGAGGTTTTGTGCAATACCAACAGTTAGGGGAATGAGTTGAGAGGTGTTGTTGCTCCAGGAGACAGATAATTTGCGAGGTGCCAGGTAAGGTTCAATCCAGGCAAGTACTTGATTGCGAATCCCAAGAAGAAAGAGATATTTAAGGAGATCAGAATGATCGACAGTGTCAAAGGCAGTGGACAGGTGAAGGAGAATTAGCATAGATGATAGGTTGGAGTGTTTAGCAGAAGCGATGACGTTGGAGACATTCATGAGAGCAGTTTCTATGGAGTGACAGGAGCTGAAACCTGCTTGTAGTTTATAGGGGTCTCGAAGGTTGTGGATGTCTTCAAAATGTGTACGATAGTTGAACACAACTCTTTCAAGCACTTTAGAATAGTGTGGAAGAAAAGACACAGGGCAAGAGGTAGCCTGTGGGTTTGAGTCCACCCCCTGCTTTTTTAGGCGAGGGAGGACCCCACCCCCCTCTTGTCCCCAGTGATGTTGTCGTGTGCCCCCCACCCCCACTCTGGTCCCCTGCGATGTTGTTGTGTGTCCCCCACCTCCTCTCTTGTCCCCTGTGATGTCATTGTTTGCCCCCTCTGGTCCCCCTTGTTATCACTGTGTGCCCCCACCCCTCTGGTCACCTGTGATGTCGTTCTTTGCCCCCGCCCCTCTCTGGTCCCCCGTGATGTCATTGTGTGCCCCCACCTCGCCTCTGGTCCCCCGTGATGTCGTTATGTCCCCCCTCAGGTCCTCCTTGTTATCACTGTGTGCCCCCCATCCCCCTCTGGTCCCCTGTGATGTCATTGTGTGCCCCCCCACTCCTGTCTGGTCCCCTGTGATGTCATTGTGTGCCACCCACCCCCTCTGGTCCCCCTTAATGTTGTTGTATGCCCCCTACCCCCTTTTCTCCCCCTGAGAAGTCATTGTGTGCCCCCACCCCCTCCGGTCCCCCGTGATGTCATTGTGTGCCCCCCTATGGTCCCCCTTGTTATCACTGTGTGCCCCCCATGCCCCTCTGGTCCCCTGTGATGTCGTTGTGTGTCCCACACTCCCCTGGGTCCCCTGTGATGTCATTGTGTACCCCCACACCCTCTGGTCCCTCGTGATGTTGTTGTGTATCCCCCACACCCTCTGATCCCCTGTGATGTTGCTGTGTGCCTCCCATCCCCCCCATGTCCCCCGTGATGTTGTTGTGTGCCCCCACCCCCATCTGGTCCCCTGTGATGTTGTTGTGTGCCCAAACCCCCCTGGTCCCCAGTGATTTCATTGTTTGCCCCCTAACCCCCTCTGGTCCACCGTGATGTTGTTGTGTGCCCCCCTCTGGACCCCCTTGTTATCACTGTGTGCCCCACCCCACTCTGGTCACCCGTGATGTCGTTGTGTGCCCCCCACTGGTCCCCCATGATGTAGTAATTTGCCCCCCTCTGGTCCACTGTGATGTTGTTGTGTGCCCTCCTCTCCCCTCGGGTTCCCTGTCTTGTCGTTGTGTGCCCCCACCCCCCTCTGGTCCCCTGTGATGTTGCTGTGTGCCCCCACCCCCACTGGTCCCCAGTGATGTTGTTTTTTGCCCCCCACCCCCCTCTGCTCCACCATTATGTTGTTGTGTGCCCCCTCTGGTCCCCCTTGTTATCAGTGTGTGCCCCCCACCCCACTCTGGTCCCCTGTGATGTCGTTGTGTGCCCCCACTGCCCTCTGGTCCCCCATGATGTCATCTTTTGCCCCCTTACCCCCTCTGGTCCACAGTGATGTTGTTGTGTGCCCCCCTCTGGGCCCCTGTGTTGTTGTTGTGTGCCCCACACCCTCCCTCTGGTCCCCGGTGATGTTGTTGTGTACCCCCCTCTGCTCTCCCATGATGTCGTTGAGTGCCCCCCCGGTCCTCCATGATGTTGTTGTGTGCCACCCTCTGGTTCCTGTGATGTCGTTGTGTGCCCCTGACCCCCTCTGGTCCCCATGATGTTGTGTTCCCTCACCCCCCCTCTGAACCCCCGTTATGTCATTGTGTACTCCACTCCCCCCTCTGGTCTCCCATGATGTCATTGTGTGCCCCCCTCTGGTCCCCCTTGTTATCACTTTGTGCCCCCCACCACCCGCTGGGCCCCTGCAATGTTGTTGTGTTCCCCAGCCCTACCTCTGGTCCACTGTGATGTTGTTGTGTGCTCTCTCCCCCCTCTGGTCCCCCGTATTGTCGTTCTGTGCCCCCCCAACCCTCTCTGCTCCCCTGTGATGTTGTTGTGCGCCCCCCCTGGTCCCCAGTGAGGTTGTTGTTTGCCCTCCACCCCTCTCTGGTCCACTGTGATCTTGTAGAGTGCCCCCTCTCGTCCCCCTTGTTATTACTGTGTGCCACCCACCCCACTCTGGTCCCCCATGATGTTGTTGTGTGCCCCCCACCCCCTTCTGGTCCCCCCTGATGTCATCATTTGCCCCCCTCGCCCCTCTGGTCCACTGTGATGTCGTTGTGTGCCCCCCTCCCCCTTCTGGTCCCCCGTGTCGTGTGCCCCCCACCCCCCTCTGCTCTCCCTTGATTTTGTTGTGTGTCCCCTCCCGCTCTGGTCCCCCGTGATGTTGTTGTGTGCCCCCTCACCCTCTGGTCCCCCGTGATGCTGTAGTGTGCCCCCCTCTTCCCTCTGGTCCCCGTGAGGTTGTTGTGTGCCTCCAACCACCTCTGGTCCCCCATGATGTTGTTGTGTTCCCTCACCCCCTTCTGAACCCCTGTGATGTCGTTGTGTGCCTCATTCCGCCTCTGGTCCCCCATCATGTCATTGTGTGCCCCCCTCTGGTCCCCCTTGTTATCACTGTGTGGCCCCCACCCACCTCTGGTCCCCTGTGACGTTGTTTTGTGCCCCCACCTCACCTCTGGTCCCCCTTGATATCATTGGGCCTCATTAAACGGATGGCGGTAACCATGGCGCTATTGGCGCCATGGTTGCCGCCGGTATTTTACCGAGTCCCCATTCACCATGGCACTTCCCCATTCCCATTTTTGCCCCCATAGGACTCAATGGGAATGGGGAAGGCGGTAATTACGGTACCGCAAATTGCGGTACCATAATGACCTCCAAGGTCCCTTTGCGGGTCCGGTCCTTAACGGCTGGTAAAACCAGCCGTTAAGGTAGAGTCCCACAAAGGGACCTGGTAGTAAAGCGGTAAGGGTTTACTGGCACTGGTACCCTTACTGATACCGGTAAACCCTTACCGCCATCCGTGTAATGAGGCCCATTGTGTGCGGCACTCTGGTCCCCCTTAGTATCACTGTGAGCCCCCCATCGCCTCTGGTTCCCCTTATGTCGCTGTGTTCGCCCACCCCCTCTGGGCCCCTTGTTGGCACTGTATGCCCCCACCCGCCTACCCCACTTGCCCCCCTTGTCCCCCCCTGAATGCCCCTCCTCTTGCCTTCCCCTATCTCTTCTCCCTCTTCCCCTCACTTTTTCCTTTCTCCCATTCCCCCTCTCCCATTCATTGCAGGAGTTGTCTTGATTCACAAAGGGTTCACCTTCAAAGACGTTTGCCAATGCTTGGATTGACTTTTGGACACATTGGGCCTCATTACGAGGTGGGAGCTTAGGGATTACCGGCACCGGTGCCGGTAATCCCTTACCGCCATACTATGAGTTCCCTTTGTGCTTCCTTCCCTAACGCCTGGTTTTACAAGGCGTTAAGGACGGACCCGCAAAGGGATACCGGGGTCAATAACGGTACCGCTATTTGCGGTACCGTTATTGCCGCCTTCCCCCTTCCCATTGAGCCCTATGGGAGCTCAAATGGGAATGGGGAATGGCTCTGGTGAATGGGGAATTACCGGTCCCTCCGACCTCGGAATGGACCGGTAATTGCTCCATCCACCAGCCCGGAGTCGGTACGATTTTGGAGGCAGCCATGGCGCTAATGGCGCCATGGCTACCTCCAACCTCGTAATGAGGCCCATTGACTCTGGGTGCCTCACCCCCTGAGCTCTCATGTTGGACCTCCCCTGGATCTCTTTGTGCTTTCTGCCACCATGAATCCTTGCCTACATTTCCTGTTCCCTTGCAACATTATGTGTTTTACTGACCTCTGCTTCTGTTTGTTGCTCTCCCCTCCACCCCCTGCTCTTTTCACTGTTCTTATTCTGTTCTCTTCTCCTCTCCCTTCCCCCTTCTCTCTCTCTCCTCCCAATCCCTTACTTTTTTCTATGCACTTACTCTATCAGATTTGTCCTTGGACCTAGTCTGATAGTAAACAAATGTTGGTCCCCCCTTACTTCTCATCCACCTCTCAAGTACTATCTGAAATGTTGACAGGCCTAGTACGATAGTCGCTTTTTTTGTTCCTCTCCCTCCTTGTTCTCCCCTATCCCTCACCTTGTGTAATTCTCCGGGTCTACCAGAAATGTCGTCAGGCCTAGTATGCTAGTCACCTGTCTGTTCCCAATTCCTTAGCACTTGCACTATCCGAAATGTCGCTAGGCCGAGTACAATACTTATTTCACATTCTTGTTGTTCATGGCCTTTAAGAATGCTTTGTATATTCCCTTGTTACCTCCCTTGTTGTGAAGCGCTTTCATACACATAGTGTATAGGCGCTATATAAATAAACTATCATATTATATGGCTGTTTTGAAAAAAGAGGGTAAGCAAGCTGAGTCAAAAGACAGGTTTAAGAGCTCTGCAAGGTGAGAGACCACTGAAGGGGCAATAGGCTTGACTAGCTGAGGAGCAAGAGGGTCTGATCGGGCACAAGACGGATTAGCCATCATTAGTAGTGATAGGACTTTTTTAGTATTAGTGTGACTAAAGTGTGAGATACAGGCAGATGATGAGGGTAGAGTAGGCGGAGTGTCGAATTTTTCTTATTTTTTTTATTTAGCATTTAGTTTCAATAGAAACATTTTGCCATTACATAGGCTTATGAAATCAGCAATTAGCAGAATATACAAATAAGAAAGGAAAGTCATCCAATTAATATAAGAGAAAAAATGAAAGATCCAATAAGAAAAAAAAATAAAGCTACAAGGCGCATGAACAAAATAGAAGAAAAAAATATAGAAAAAGAAAAAAACGACAAAGAAGAATGTCATAGAATAAATAGATAATCCAAACAAATTTAAGTTCTCTTTTTTTCTTCAAGTTTAGCAGTAATGATTGATACCAGCTGTAAAAGAGCGAATGCCAGAGATAACCTAGTCCCTTGCAGCAAAAATAACCAAATGTCTGTCTGGGTTAGAGTTTGGTTATCCGCACAGAATCTGCATCAAAGGTTGCGTCGAATATGGTACATTCCCTGACAGTTCATGATGAGGAGGCGGAGCGATTCCAATTTTTTGTCCACAGAGCCTGCATGCATAGTCTCTTGCACCTTTGGGTTTCCTTACTTCAAGGATCTCCTTAGTTGGTAGAATGTTGAGTCGCAGTTTTAAGAACTTACTCAGATATATAGGAATCGCTCTTTGTTTGCTTTATGCTACACAGTACATTCCATAGAGTTTAGATGACAGTGCAAGCTCCAGCGTCTCTATCCCCATACTCATACAGTCGCTTTTTAGCATAGTCTGGGTTTTCGATGAGTAGTTCCTCTGTTGTGTCAATTGATTCTAGTAGACCCACACATTTCTTGCCCCATTCCACAAGTAGTTACTCTATTTCCATCTTGAGCGTCTGCCCAAGTAACATAAAGCCACTTTCAAGCGGCGGCAATAGGCATTACCGATAGAAGGATAGCGTTTTCCAGGTCACAAAGGTAATTAGAGAAGTCAGATCTAGTTCTTTCCGTATAACTGCTATCGGAATACTGTTCGGTAGCCCATGTACATCTCTCCAAAAAAGGCCCTCTAGGGTTTGTCATAGCTTCCAACTCAACTGGAGTGCACATTCAGACCCATAGGTCAAAATGGGGATGCCTTCATGCAGTAAGAGGTAATTACAGGGGTCAGTGAGAATTTACAATATCTGGATTTAATCAGTCTTGCCTGGGCAGACAGCATCTTTACTTTGCATCTTAAGCATAATTCTCTGGGTGCGTCGCTGTTGCTCACATTGATAAATATTCCCAGGTAGATCATTTCAGTTGTTTCTTGAATTTTATCACCATTTATATACCAATCATTGAATTTAGAGGTCTTTCGCTTTGGGTTCCCAAAAGCCAGCACGGCTGATTTAGAGGCATTTACTCAAAGGTCATTAGATGATAGGAAGCAAGCCAAGGCGTCCAATTGGCGCTGAAGTCCGATTGGAGTTTCGTCGAGGAGGATGACATCATCGGCATACAACAATCTGTTGACTGGGGTTCCAGAGATGGATGGTGGTACGCACTTAACATCATTGAATGCATTGCCCATATCAGAAATTTGAATATAGCTGGTGCTCGGCGGCATCCTTGCTTAAGGCCCACTCCTGTTTTAATGGGGCTTGGCAGGTCCCCCCTTTGATTTAGCTTTATTTGAATACGAGTGTCGGAGTGTAGTGCTTCAATTGCCTCACACAAGTCGGCAGGGCATTCCCAATCTTTTAATTTAAACCAGAGCTTCTTTCTGTTAACTGAGTCAAAGGCTTGGGATAGATCCACTGAGGCCAAGTATACATTTTTTCTGTTCTTTTTTGCAGTTCTTAATTTCAGATAATTAATTAAGAATAGGTTCTAGGATGTTCCAATACCTTTTCCAAAGCCTGCTTGCCAGCGGTCTCAATGTAGAGTGTAGAATTCATTAGTAGGGTCTATGAGGAAGGTCAGGAGAGAGTCTCTAATTGTGGAAATGTTTCCAATGAAGTATTCAGCTAGGTCATTAGTTGAGAAAGTGGAGTTGACAGTCATAGGGTTTGGAGGAGTGACGAGTGAGGTTAGGGTGCCCTGTGGCAAGCAAGGCTAGTTGGAGTGAGAGTCAATGAGGGTGAAGTAGAAATCCCTTTTTGCTCTATCAAGAGAGAACCTGAGAGAGTTCAGGGCAGAGAGGTAGAGTTGCTGGCTCACATGCAAGTTGCTAGGGTAATCCAGACGTGGAACCCTTGCTCACTGTTCTTAGAGAGGCACAGCTCCACCTCACTGACGAGGCCCAACCAGGCCGAAACACGTGTCTGGGGTTGCTGTTGGTATTCTTGTTCACAAGAAAATTGCCAGGAATTTCGGTGCTGGACTTCCCTTGGGCAGGTCAAAGACTGATAAATACTGAAATGTCTCTTCTCTAAAAGGATGATGAGCTAAAGACTCTGGTTGAGATTCTAACCCGGGATATAGGCCGGTACTAGAGAAACTCCAAGAACCCCCTTGTTTTTGCATATTAAGTAGCTTTGGGTTTTCACGCTAAGTTACTAGAGTAATCCAGACGTGGAACTCTTGCACACTGTTCTTAGAGAGGCACAGCTCCACCTCACTGATGAAGCTCAACCAGGCCAAAACACGTGTCACGTTGTTATTGGTACTCTTGTTCACAAGAGAATTGCCAGGCATTTCGGTGCTGGACTGCCCTTGGTCAGGACAAAGACTGATATGTAGTGACATTTCTCTTCTGTGAAAGGATGGTGAGCTAAAGACTGTGGTTTAGACTCTAACCTGGGATATAGGCCTGTACTAGAGAAACTCCCAGAACCCCCCTTGTTTTAGTTTTTTCACATGCAAGGGGGTACACCTCCATTTGAACAGTAGTTCAAGAATGTTTGTGCAGAGAGAGCGCACAAATGGGGTGTTCGATGGTTGGGGATGCTAAGACTTAGCAGTGAAAGATAGCAGTGGGAAGTAAGGGGAGACTGAGTTATATAGTGGTGATTGGAAGCTGGAGAAGGTAGCCTTAGTGGAAGAGGCATTAGGTGTGAAGGAGGAGAGTGAGAACTGTTGGTCTGACAGATAGGGAGGAATGGCAGATGGTTTACATTTCTTTTTAGTAATAGGTGAGGCAAGGGGTTAGGAGAGGTCAAAGTGTGGAAACAACAGAGTATCAGATAAGGATGATGTGACAGTAGTATTAGTGGCTGGGAGAGAGGTGGAGATGAATAAGATTTCCAAACACCTACCCCCAGTGTGAGTAGGTAGGTAGGTAGGTTATGGATTGAGTAGAGAGAGTGGTCCGTAACAAAAGACTAAAGTTCAGATTTCTCTGTGAAGTGGTTGCAGAGGGAAGGTAAAAGTCACATAAGAGAATGAGGTGATGTTTAGTGGAAAGAGAATCAAGGAGTTGCCCAAGTTCATCAAAGAATGGTCCAGTGGGACAGGAGGGCGAAAGATGGAGATTATGTGAACCGAGTGAGGTGGAGGAATAGTAGATATGGTAAGTTCAAAAGAGGTAGGAGAGGATGTGGCATTGTAGATTTTTTGAGGTGTTCAAGTGGGAAGAGAGCAGATGTCCGACAGCTCCACCTCTGCCAGTCAGACTCGGAGTGTGAATGAAAGATAGTTTGGAGTCCCGGAGGGCTGCCAAAGTGGTAGTGTCCGATGGAGACATCCAGGTTTCAGTAATAGCAGGAAGGTCTAGTTGAGTAGAGTTTACGTGAAAGTAGTAAGTGATAAAGGAGTTATTTTTTGCATACAGACTGAGCATTCCGAAGTGCAATGTTCAGTTGATGCGGTACGGAAGAGCAGAGAAGTTGCGTCTCAGAGAAATACAGGTGAGGTGGAGAGGTGTTAGTGGAGGTATGGTTAGCACATCTGCTTTATTTGCTGGAAGTAAGTGAAAGAGAGATGCAAGAATTTCAAGATATGAGTTGTATGATAGGGATAGGAAAAGAGGAAGCTGTAGCTTGATTGGAGAAAGTGTAGCAGAGGTTAGCAGGAAAGAATGCATTTTAGATAGGTAGCACAGTGTGCAGAGACAGCACAGTAATCAGCAAGGTACTCACAGGTGCAGCAGGTATGAAGGCAAACCAAAGGCTCATAGGCAAAGAGGCTGGTCTTCAACCCACAAAACAGATAGAGCTTCCCAATCACTTCATACCTCTTCTCTGAGTCTCTCGGTGGAGGAAAGGAAATGTTACCGGGTGATACTTCCTATTCTGCAACTCGCCTACATTGCACTCACACCTACATCACTGGCATCTTCAGAAAGAAGCATTCTAAGGTTTGCAATGAAAGTGGAAAAAGATGGTGGACACTCTTCATCATGCTTAATCAACCAAGAATTATACCTGCCATTGCAGCTACCAAGCAAAGGGTACATGCTTTTTGACCAACTCCCACATGTATTAAGTCTTCTATGCATATGCAGGAATATATTTCACAATACCCAAGAAATATCTAAGCTGTTCCTTAGATGAGGCACAAGAGCCTACGACATGGCCCTCACTAGCACTTACCAAGGTCTGATGCTGTTGCAGTTAAAAGCGTGCCTGAGGTATGGGACATTATGCACCTTGATCCTACATTTGTTCAATGTTATGGTCAATCCTCTATCCTGCAACGCACCCTACTCATCATGCACCCTATCATCTTGCTCTTGTTGTGATCCACCCTACAACAGTATGCCCACCTGAAAATAAGTCATCTGTGGTATACCACCAACTCTTGCATGAGGCATTGAACTACAGAGGATGCCAACACCAATCCAAATGGAATGGTACAAATCCTAAACATGCCAAAAGGTCTTATGAAAGATGTAGGGGGCATAACGCCACCTGCACATTGATCTGGTAGTATGCAGAGACAAGCTGAATGTAAAAATCCAATATGCCGGGCTAATAGGGACTAATAACTCATTACGTTTCCTAAAGTCTACACAAATCTGCAAAAAAAAAAACATCAATCATACGAGCAAGCACCACTGGAGATAACCACTGGTAAACTAAATGTCTTCAATCACCCAAGCCAATTTGAGATGATCTAATTTCCCCTCAAGGGCTTCTCTCGCCAACACTGGCAAATTCGTCACTAAGCACCTACCCCTTCTACAGAACAATTTTGTGAGAAAACCTCTTGAGATGTACTAACTTGTCCATAAAAGCTAAGGGGTAGGCTGCCATTAAGGCTTCTGGAGTAACGACTCATGCATGATCCACACACAAAATAGGAACCTTCTTATCAGCACATCAATGGATCTCTAAGACCGCTTGCTCCTCCTAACACACCGGAAAACGTATGTGCCACATACATTTATCCCGTGGCCAAGTGTCCCTCATACTTAATATGGCCCACTCATAACCCATCACTGTATGGGAAACTGGCTGTAGGCACTGGTGTTTATGTCCACAGGTGAGAGTAGAGTGGCAATAGGCTTATTGTAGCTACTCTCATAAATTCAGGAGATATTATGGTGTATAGTAAATCTGAATCGGCTACCATTTTCATATCTACCCCATTGAACATCACAATTTTCCATGGCCCTTTTCTTTGTCCCTTGAACTTATTTCAGGATGCCTTTTTCCTCCCTCGTGTCCTCCCCGTCATTTTAACAAGCAGCTCGATTAAATGAGATGTATTTTGAACTCCCTCTGTGCAGGCACCGTAGGATCCCTACATTGTCAGCCAAAATGTTCTCTTGACCCACAATGTCTACATTCTGCATTTGCTGCGAGACACTCCTTAGCAACATACCTATTGCTTTGCCACCCACACCTGGTGCAGGATGACCTTCTGCACTTAGTACCCCTTAGAAAATTAACTTTCACTTAAAGACTAGCCCCTTCATGCTTGAACAGTTTTCCCCTGGATGCTGTTCTCCCAATATCTATTTTCTTGGCTGGTTGTACAGCCTGCACTTCATATGCAGGCTTTTCCACCGGAAATGCTGATTGTACTTCCACTAATTATGTTGGTCACCTCCTGGACACTCCTGGAAGGCTCGTCTGTTGCCGTGGCCATCTCAAGGGTCTTGGCAAGGGCGGGGTCCTTGTCTATCCATAAGCACTCTTTGCATTGCAAGTCTTCATTATGATCTAATCTCTGACCGCTATGAATTTATATATTGCTAATAGAGTCCTTAATGCAGTGACATAAGCGTCTATGGATTTGCCTGGTCTATTTGCATGAGAGAAATACATTATATCACTATAACAACACATTGGGCTTCCGAAGTATCACAGTGCACACATGATGAGGGTTGATGTCTTTATTACTCCAGCACAGATGTAATCACCCTGGCTGCTCCTGTAACTCTCCCTGACATAATGTATTTCCGTGAAACAGACAGGGTTCTCAAGATGTGACTATAAGTTCGATTTGTATGATGGATGTGAATGGGGATGTAATTAACTTGGCGTGTAACATGCACTTAGGTCAACATGATGCAACAGCTTCTTACCAAAGTGTTTCTCTAATTTTGACAGAACCACTTCATACACACTGACTACAGCTCCCCACCTCTCCCCCAGTCATCCCTGGATTTATCTGTGACAAATGTCTAAATATGCGTAGACCCTCAGTGTTTATACAGTTCAACAGGGATGTCTCCTTCTGGTCACCGAAATAACAGGCCTCCCAAAGCAGCGATGAGGTATACCTTAAATGTATCACTCCTCAAATCCCAGAGTGTGAGGGTTTTCCAGGGCTCACTAAGAATCAGAGGGTCTTTACATTTTTTTCTGCATCAACTAGGCACCCCTGAAAGTTGTACAACTTTAAATAGTAAACTGCAACAGCATAATTTCCAGCTCCCAAAGTGGACACTGTGTTTTCACTTCCAGTTCACAATGGGTATGATTACGACTCAATCCATTACACACCAGGTGGTGGTGCTCCAATTACAAAAATAACTGATTTCAGTTTACTTTGGGAACACGAACCGGTGTGCCCACACTTCTTCCACTTTCCCCAGGTTGCCTCAGCACAACGTTCCCCAGTATGGTGCACAGTGTGCAAGTGTCGCTGGTCTACTACCGCACGACCCCTCACTTCAACATACCCGTCAAATGTTTCCTTATTGTATCTCAAGCAAAGTCTCCAGGGCCAGGCTGTCAAATTGGTTGTCAACCCACACAGTGTGGGTTTAGCAGCCGTAGGAGGCTTGTTTCCCGTCAATAACACTAGAATCATCAATGCCAAGTCAGAGGCAAAATACATTTTCTCCACATACACAGAACTTGAATCTCCTGCAGGTCCCCCCTCACCTATCACCAAAGACAAATCCTGGTGCTCTACTATACAAGAAACACTCCTGGGCAGAATTGACACCCTGAATAAGAAAATCCTATCTCAACAAGAAACATTCAATATAGTGCCCATGACCGCTAGCAACAACTGCCCCCTGCCATCCCCACATCCATCATCACTCAGTTCGTCTTTAAAGATCTATCTGAAATCGAGGTCACAAAACTGAATAGCAGCCTAGAACCCTCAAAATGCAAAGGTGACATTTGCCCTGCAGCCCTTGTCAAAGACGGTGCTGGCATTCTAACCCCCATCATTGCTGCCATCATAAACTCTTCCTTCGCTCAAAGCACTGTACTTGCCAGCCTCAAGGAAGCTTGGGGATTCCCTCTCCTAAAAAGATCCACCCTGGACCCAGCCATTGCCTCAAACTACAGGCCGATCACCACTGTCCTTTTCTCCGAGCTGCCTACTTGCAAGTTCAGCAGTTCTTGGAGGACAATCACATCCTAGGGATGTGCCAATCTGGGTTCCGTCCTAGGCATGGCACAGAATCTGCCCTGCTCAATTTGAAAAATCAATTAGATGAAATTAGGGATGAAGGCAAGTTGGTCTTGCTCTTCCTCTTAGACCTATCCGTGGCTTTTGAAATGGTCCACCACAAGATCCTCTGCCAACACCTCACCACTCATGCTCATGTTGCACCCTCAGCCACTGCCTGGATAGCATCCTTCCTGAATAGAAGAGTCAAGAGGGTGTTCTCTGAGATCACCAACACTGCTCCCTTACCCATCTCCTATGGGGTGCCTCAAGGATCATGCATCACCCCTACACTCTGCGATATCTTCACCTGACCCCTCTTCCACATCCTAGATTCTCTCAGCATAGCAGACACCAATTATGCCAATGACACTCAAATCTTGATCCCACTCTCAGGTAACTACTTAGAAGACTCCAACACCTTGAACTCAATCTACTCCACAATTCAGACTACAATGGCTGCCAATAACCTCTGTCTCAACAGTGACAAAACAGAAATCATGATTGTTGGTCCTACAAGTGCACTATAGAACCTCAGCACTCACCACACTGCCTTTATGTTCGACAACTGCTCAATCCCTGTGTCTAACACTGTAAAGACCTTAGAGGTCTACCTAGGCACATCACTCAACATGACTAGGTAAGTCAATGCCATTGCCTCCTTGGCAGTCTACGCTGCCACGGTCCTTGATGCAGCCAGACCCTTCCTTTCTAAAAATAACTGCCCAACAATCACATGTGCTATCATTGGCTCTAAGTTAGACTACTGAAATGTCATATTCAATGGCACATCTTCCAAAAACATCACTAAACTCAAGTCATCCAGAATAACACCCTCAGAGCAGCTCTGAACATCCCCAAAAGAGAGCACGTCTCAATTGCTAGAAGAGGTGCACATTGCCTCCCAATTCAGAAACTGATCATATTCAAAACACTGTCTATCACCCACAAGTGCCTATCCGACCCTGCACCACCTTACCTATCTAAAAGGATTGCCAAAGCACACTCCTCAAGACCCACTGGGACCCCCTACACCGACAAGCTTAGAGTTCCCAAAGTGAAAAGATACAAATCTGGAGGTTCCAGATTCTCCTACCTTGCTGCTAAGCTTTGGAACAACCTCTGGCCTTCCCCGAGGGTGGCAAAATCATACTGAATATTCCACAACGCTTTAAATACTCAGCTCTTTACCTAAACCTGAAATTCCTACTTCAGGCCAGTCGATGATGTTTCCATATGCTTGTCTGATAAACACCATCATACTACACTTGTCTTACCTGTATGTATCTTTATGTAACTATGCTTGTTTTACATTAGCCTAAGATGTCATGCTGTAGGATTATCGCCAGTGGGCATGATTCTGTATGTCTGCATAATAACGGCCATTAGACCATACCTACTGTACTCTGTATCTGTATGTGACTATGCATGCTCCATAATAGCGCGGCTAGTATTTTTTACCTGCAACAGCGCCTCAATGCCTATGATTTGCATGTGCACTTTGCAAATGAAAAAGATAAATACAAAAATAAATTAAGATGCAAGTCGTTTGAGAAACACATGTATTACATAGCACCTCATGGTCATCACTGCCTGGCCCAAATGTCACTTCTACTGGGGTCAGGATTCCAGTTCTGGAAGGCAACAACTTCACATGGAACAAAAGGTAAGCATAACAAATACAAACAGACTATAAGGAGCTCAGTACTGGCTAGCACCAATACTGCATTTCCATGTCACACCAACTACAACACCCTGCTCTAGATTTCTTGACTAAACAACGAGTTCATTCACCTGCAAACCTCCTGCATAAGTGTTTCTCTGATGGCAATAGTTGTGTCCTGAAAGATTGTATATAGGAGAGACTGGGAATGAATGATGTCATGAATGGGATGATGGATGGAAACCTGATCATGTCAGAGGTATGGTTGTTCTGAAAGCTTCAGTTGAAACAGTCAGCTTAGTGAATGGATTTCCAGTAGTTGATGCTTGTTGAGATATTACTTCTGTTACGTGTATTAAGCATCAGTTCATCAGAGTTTTACTTGTGTCCATACATTAAATATTATGTACATTGCTTCATCACTAACATGCACCATTGTGAGGTAATATGTTCTTTCCAGAATGTTGTGCTTTGAGAGTGTTCTATATATGGTCAGTTGGTGCCTGCTCCTGGAGGCAGTGCCTGCTGTCACCTTCTGCTCAGCTGAATAAACCTCCTAAAGTGTTTACTTTTGGTTTGGCCCCATATTATTAACATTGGCGACGAGGATCCTTCAGGACCCATCGTGTGGCTGCCCCGGCGTACGTGTCCTCGTTGCTGTGTGGATCGCTGATTCCCCTGCGGCCGTTACAGCAGGCAAAGGAAGTGAGGATCCGCAGGAGGAGGGAGAGGCAGACCATGACGCAACGCTTTTCGGCTGAGGCAAGTTGGGGGGTGGGGGCTGTGTGGAGGGGTGTCTCCTTGTGCGGAGAGCGTGCGGGCACCGGCTCGTGCTCTGCAGCCCTCGGGCCGCATTGGGAGAGCGAGCAGTGGAGCGCGAGCACCAGCTCAACGTTGCAGCTCTCGAGCATGCAAAGTGAGCGAGCGACTGAGCAGGTTCGGCAGTCCTCGAGCCCCGAGAGGTGCCGTGCGCAAGCTCCGCCCCTGCACTATTCGCCCCACCACTTTTGGATTTGTACTATTATCGCTTCAGCAGAAGCGTCCCGAACACTGCCATTGTGACGTCGTCTCTGCTGCAACATTGTTTCTGCACACTGGCGGCCTCCTGCTCTTGCTGTAGAACCCTCGTTCTGGTTTACAGCTGGAAGTCTCTAAAACCTTACCTGGTCAATTGCATTCTGGAACTGTCACAGAACCAAGTGGACTGCCATTGTTCCCTGCCGGGAATCAAATTGTGCATTAATACTGGAAGATATACTGGTTTCCTACTCTCTATTATCTTTCCACCGCATTACTGTTCAGCATGGCTGCGTCCATACCACCCCCTCTCTCTTTTCTAAATGAACCAGGCCGGCCTGCCCTCAGGTGGGATAATTGGAAAGATGCCTTTGAGAACTATCTAGTGGCTATGGGGGGAGACAGATACTCGGCTGCACGCAAGAAGGCTCTTCTGATACACAATTTGGGCATGGAAGGGCGCAGAATTTTTGATGGCCTTGCTGGAAATCAAGTCTCAGGATCTGGCGACATGGATGAATATGAGTTGGCTCTTGGTCGCCTGCGGGATCACTTTGAGCCAAAGAAAAATGTCAGTTTTGAGAGGCACAGATTTTTCCAGAGAATACAAGAAAAGTCAGAACCTGTGGAATCGTACATTGCATGCTTGAGGTCCCTGAGCTACTCCTGCGTTTGGACAGTTAGGTGACTCATTAATCAGAGACCAGTTAATCAGGTGCACCAACAATGTCAGAGTTCAAGAAAAACTCCTTGCCAAGTATATGAGTCTGGATGAGGCAGTGGAGTTGGCCAGGAGCATTGAGCAAATGTCTCAGTACCTTAAAGAACTCAGGGTGGATAAATCTGTTGCACCATTGGTGGCTGTGTGTGCTGTAGACCAAAGGAAGATGCCTAACTTCTCCAGTGGAAAAAAAGGGAACTGGAACATGAGAAGTTCTTGCCCTCGCTGTGGGAGCTCCAGACACCTTGCAAATTTTCCATCTTGTCCGGCTAAGTTTGGTGAATGCTTCAAATGCAGGGGCAAAGGACATTTTGCCAATGTCTGTAAAGCCTCTGCTGTCAATTGTGTGGAACACAGAGCAGAAGATAACAAAGAAGAAAATGTTAGGAGGGGACATGATATACAAGAGGTGTCGGATGTGAGGGAATCGATCACCAAATATGTTTTTGAAATATCGTCCTTATCTGGGGAGACGAAGGGCCCGGTGGACGCTTTTCTTGTTGATGGGTGCGAGCTGGTCATGAAGGTAGACACCTGCTCGCCTTGGACTATTATATCCCGAGATACCCTAGTCAGTGTTTTGAAAAAGAGTGAAGCTGTGTTTCGGCCCACCAGTGTCAGGGCTTGTGGATATGGAGAATCTGCCATAGACATTCTGGGAGAATTTCCAGCAAAGATACTGTATAAAGAAAGAGGTTGTCGAGCTATGGTACTTGTAGCAAAGAAAGGTACCTCCTTGTTGGGTTGGGAGGAGCAAAAGAACGTAGGGGTGCGAGTTCAGGCCAGTGCTCCCAATCCTGTTACCATAGTAGAAGTTGAAGATATTTGGACCAAGGATTTCCCAGAGGTTTTTTCTGAAAGATTAGGCAAACTGAAGAAATGTGAGCATCATATAAAGCTCAAAAGCAATGCGCAGCCTGTCCTGCACAAGGTGCGGCAAGTACCATTGAAAGTGAGGGATCAATTTAAGGAAGAGTTTAATAACTTGGTTAGCAAGGGTGTTATTGAGCCGGTTACGGCCACCGAGTGGTTGTCGCCCATTGTGTTAGTAGCTAAAGCCAATGGGAAGCTAAGATTGTGTGTTGACTTTCGCAGCTTGAACCAGAACATTGTTGTTGAGAGACATCCACTGCCAAACATTTCTGAGACACTGTCGACTTTGGGTGAGCCGAAGTTGTTTTCTGTCATTGACCTTTCATCAGCGTATCATCAGGTTCCGTTATCCAAGGATTGCCAGCATCTCACCTCTTTTATCACACCCGAGGGTGTGTTAAAATATAACTGCATGCCTCTTGGTTTGTCCTCCGCGGCATCTGTATTTCAGAGGGTGATGGAGGAAGTACTCAAAGGTTTAAGAAAAGTCACCGTCTTTCAAGAGAATGAACTTGAACATGATGAAATAATGTGAGGTAATATGTTCTTTCCAGAATGTTGTGCTTTGAGTGTGTTCTATATATGATCAGTTGGTGCCTGCTCCTGGAGGCAGTGCCTGCTGTCACCTTCTGTTCAGCTGAATAAACTTCCTAAAGTGTTTACTTTTGGTTTGGCTCCATATTCTTAACAATGCTCTGATCTTGTTTGGACCTAATCTCGACATTGGAAGAAATTATGTCGTTTTAGGATATCTGTGAGTGTTACACTAACTCTGTAACAGGATTATCCAGCATGATCAAATCCATGTGCATACTCGTCATTAAATTAGAGTGGGTTCCTGAGAAAGAGGATGCCTGTCACCAGGCCAAGTCCCATAGTCTACAAACCCCCCACACTGAGCCATTTTGACACCTCCAGACCCTCTACCCTCCTTGTTGACACCCGCAGTAAGGAGTTAGGAGCGTCCTTGCTCAGGGCCACCACCACAATAGTCATTGCTTCATTTTTGCACACTGACACCGAGAGTGACTATTCAGTGATTGAACCCAAGGCTTTAGCTTGTGCCTGGGCATCAGAGCACTTATGTCAGTTCCAGTGGAGGGCGGGATTCACACTAAAAACAGACCCCCAACCCCTGATGCAAGTGCTTTGAGTGTGAGGACTGCCAAGCTATCCCCCTGCCTCACCTGCATAGCATCTACACTGACAAACATTCAATGCATCTTTGAGCACAAGGCAGGCAAGGTCAGTTTCATGACTGTCTATCCAGACCTTCCCTCCCATCCATAAAAGCAATGGCAGAAATGACAAGAAAGTATTGGTATTCTCTTCTGTTTAAACACCCCTAAGGGAAATCCCCCCCTCTCAGCTGTAGGGACGTGAATGGCTAACAACTGGTTCAAGTTAAACGGAAAGAGGACTGAGGTAGTAGTAGTGGGCCAGGCTTCTGCTGGCCCCTGCTGGACCTCAGAGTACTGACCGGCAAGTATTGGCTCCTGTCAAAAACCCTCTGCACAGTCAAGAGCCTAGGCATAAAAGTCATGCCCTCGGGCTCTAGAGATATCTTCAGTATGTCAAACTGGCTTTGCCAAACTGAAAGTTCTGAAGAAGGTTCTTCCTTTTCTTCCCAGTGAAGCCAGAGCTAAAATTGTAAGTGCCTCTATCATGGGGCCAATAGACTACTGCAATGGAGTCTATCTTGGTCAGCCATTGGCGCTAGTCCAGCGCCTTCAGATTCTGCAGAATGCAGTGGCCAGGCTTGCCCTTAATGCTCCCAGAATATTTCACTCTTGTGATCTTCTTCAGTGCCTTCACTGGCTGCCTGTTAAAAGTCGGGTGAATTTTAAGATTTTGTGTATTGTTCACTGTGCTATCCATTCTGCTGGGACCGAATTTCTCCAATTGAAGCCCTCTCTCTATCAAACTAAGAGATCTCTTCACTCAGCTAATCAGTTTTTGTTATCTGTCCCCCGTTTTGAACATGCTCGTACGTGGGACAGATCCTTCTCTGTGCTGGCTCTGTCGTTGTGGAATGCCCTCCCTTACCATCTACGGGCCATCCATGTAGCCGTCTTTCGTAAACAGCTCAAAACACTGCTGCTTTAAATGCTAGCTGCCTCCTCACGCTCTCATGTTTCTTAGCGCCTTGATGCCACCAGGCCTTTGGTGCACTTTACAAATACATTACATTACATGTGAGTCCTGAGTGGGTGATACCTTAGGTAAAGCCATCTCCATGGGAGAGAAGGTCAGCAAAGAGGGGGAGGACCACATTCGCATGGCCTGGTAACTAAGGTGCGGCGCAACCGCACATTTCTTACGGATGCAATGAAGCCTTTCACTCACATCGCTAAGAAGCTCAGCATGGAGTCAAATGCACTTTAGGCGTGAACACATACAGGATTAGAGGAATTTCAATTGTCACAATCCTTGCATGTTATGTTTATTTTCATGGACCCCCCCCCCAGTGTAGGATGTTTGGAAAAGCTTATATCTTCTTTCACCTTATGTGGAAGAAATGCATTTGTGCTGAGTGGTCTTCCCATGCACCACACCTTGTGATTCTTCCACCCCTATCGGACAGCGTGGTGTACACATGTGGGGGCATGCGTGCGTGCATCTCAGTGTTCACATTTTCCCTTCCTGTGTGGGTGTAACCTTCTGTCTGCAAGTGAGAGAGATGTGTTGTATTCTGTGAGAGAGTATAGACGAGTGACTAGGAATGTGTGAGATCGTGAATGGCATGATGCACAGACCCCTGGGTATGCCAGAGCTGTGTCTGTTCCAATAGTGTCAGGTGATCCTGTGAGCTCGGGAAATGGATGCCTGCAGGGAGGTACTTTAATTCTGATCATAATGAGGAGGCCTGATTCTCTGCTGTGTGATTATGAAGAATTCTGAAATTAAACTACAACCAATTTCCTACATCTATTGGCTTCTGCTTGATCTGTGTTGCGATCCTCTTTTGAATGCAGCAACTGTTTCCACTTGCCACTATTTCACGCACATAATCTACTTTCCTCAAAATTCCCCTCTTTGTCTTTCTCCCCATTTCTATTTATAACAGCCTTACAGTGGCAACATTAGTGAGAGTCACATTGGGAGTGACATTGCCAGAACTGAGATCACAGGCAATCAGCATGCAGTGTGCACTTTATTATTAGCCAGTGTTATTCTTATGGGTGATATGATGTATGAATATCTCAAAGAATGTTGATGGTAAATATACTTGTAAGTAAATATAAGTGTAAGTGGAAGACGTATACTGGTTCAAGAAAGACTTGGCCTCTATATTCAGTTCTAAGCCTCATAAAGCGTTGAGAAAGAATACATCTTGAACTATTTGCTTGTGGTCGGGGTGGAGAAATGAAACTTGGCAACTATTGCTTTATTTACTGGCATGTTTTGTATTTTGCTGGCTTAGCAAATTATTTAAGACTATGAATACACTTCCAAAAGTATACCACAAACAGAAGCAGCTACAAATTAATGAGGATAATGATTGTGAATCTGAATGGCACTGAGGGTGAACATCTGTGTTGCTTATCGCAGGAAGATTGGGGAAGTGACCTAGAGGCTAGGTTTGCCTGGCTTCACAAACAAGACTATTGTGCTGATTGGGTGGACCGAAATCCACCTTAGTAAAGTCAAAGAACTGTCCACTTGTATTGAAGTCAATGTAGTGAAATCACATACAGGTTGTGGATAAAGGGGCAGGGCAACACAGTCTTGGATTGATTGGGGATGCTGTGCTGCTCATTCCTATGTTCACCCTGCAGTGCTGCCATTAAAGCTTTACCAAACTAATGTCATCCAATATTCCAGTAACGCATTTGTTTTCCACCACACTGCTATGGGTTCAAATTAAGCAACATCTCGTGCAGTGAGGTACATTTATTTTCCATAATCACATAGTATAGTCTAGTGGGGGGAATACTGGATTCATGAAGTCATCAAGTTATACAGCAGACCGCATCATCTATGTCACATCTGAAGGGGGGAAAGAGCACAATGCATATAGGCAATATGATTAAAATGCATTCAGTTGATTTAGAAGGCATCTGTGTTGCTATCCTTAGTGCAATGCTAATTTCAGTCAACTCCACCAATACACCAATAATTACTTTAAGGAGGTTGCCAAACTCATTCAATCCTTACTTTCACACATCAGATAGGGGATGAACTGTTAAAATAGAAAAAAATAACACCTATTATCTACAGCACTTTCTCACATGCTACATGCTGAAGAAACTGCAATTTTGCTGGCCTTAGTCACTGCTGGCATATTTCACATAACTTAATCTGTGTTTGCGGCTTTACATCTTTATATAGTGAGCAAGAGGGCCCGGAGAAAGAGGGGAACGTTGCCACACTAACCTAGCAGGATGCAGTGCTGGATTGGCCCACCAGGACACCAGGACTTCCCCTCCCCCGGTAGGCCTCGGGGCATAGGGCCTGTTTGGGGTCTTGGCGGAAGGATACATAAATCCTGAATGAACATGGATAGTTCGCATCACACTGGCTGCTGCATTTCTTTGCCCAGGGCTGACAGGTCGGGATCCCGCCTTCACATTTTGAGGGGCACCCCACACCCCTGGGAACTGCACGTGCCCTGCAGCCAGACCGTCTGCTGGCTGGTGTGCTCCCATCACATGATGCACACATTGCACAGGTGCAAGCTGTGCAGCAGGCGATGGTCGACCTCAGTGCTGCTGACTCTGCTGAGTGCAACAACGACGGACGAGGTGGGCAGCCTGGGCTCGTGCTCAGGCATTTCTTTACCAATTTGTGATTTCAGGTGTGAAACTGCAAACAGATTGCTCAGTGCATGCCGCAAAGGCTTGGGGTGTTGGGGCCTGAAGGGAGCTTGCGGAAGCTGGAGTGAAATGCCAGTGAGCTTGGTGCCCTAACACCCTCTCCCACTGAGCAATCTTTCCCACTCCTGGAGGAGTGGGATTGATTGCTCGGTGCTCTGAAAGGCTGCAGTGGAGTGGAGGAGCGGGATAGCTTTGTGGGTGGGGTGTTAGGGCTTGTAGAAGTGTCTTATTCACTGAATATTCCATTAGCATGGGCGCATCATGCCCCAGGCGAATTAGGTCCTCTAGTACCTCTACTGGAAGACTTTCCTTTTGCCTATTTACACATCTGGTGGAGCAAGGCAGGGTTAATTGAAGGTAGCAGCGTAGAATCACAGCAGGACACACATGGCATGGGGAGCAGTAAAGGAGGTAAAAGTCGGTAGCCTCCACAGCAGCTGACTTCCTCTGCTCTGGAGAGCCCTACCATCCCCCCTCCCCAGCCCCAGCAAACCCCTGATGTACAGCCCTCGTGAGGCACACCTAGGTCTGCTAAATTGCCAATTGGCAATAATATGGCATTGCCCTGACCCATCAGTTAAGGAAACTGTGTCTCAGTTGCAAAACACCATTCCTCGGGAGACACAGCTATCGGGAAGTCCAGCTCAGTCTGTCACAGCCTTGAGGTACGGCACTTATCAACACAGCTCTGACAGAGGAGCCACTGCTCAGCTTCTTCTCAGCTCTGCTCAGGGCCTGACACACGATAGAGCATCTCCAGACTGAACGCTGCTCTGGATGACACGGGTACTAGATACAGGAGAGCTACTTATTTTATAATTAGATTTGTGTGCGCCTTTGTGCCAGCACATTTGACAGGGGTGAAGGACAAGGATTGTAGGAATTGTGGGGGCCTATAGAGCTGTGCAAGGAGGGTGGTACAGCAGGCTCCGTCCCAGGGATAGTCTAACCCTAGATCAATTGCTGACAATTCACAGGAAGGATAAGAACCTGTGTTCTCCCTTAGTTAATACCCCTGCACCCAGCCTGTGCATCAGTTGAATTACACAGTACACTTAAACCAACAAAAAGCATAATCTTTCCCCCATCTTGAGCATCACTGGGAGGTGTGCACTGGGAATTAGGTGAACATCACTTCACTGGGAGGTGTGCAAAGAGAATAAGGTGAGAAGAGGTCTAACAAAAGCTGTAAGTGGCGCACCAGCACTGGGGTGGGTTAATAGAGGTTGGTTGTGGTGAACGGTTACGCGTAAGCGAGGGTGCATGGAGGTGGCTAATGGGGGCATGAGTCAGGCATGGTATGTTATGCTTGGAGGGTGTAAATGATGAACCTGTGCTAGGGCAGATGGTTGTGCATGAAGGCTAAAAGGGTCTGGTAGCACTGAGCTGCAATAGGATGTATAGATGTTGGTCAATGACTTGTGCGTTGGAGTGCAATGAGGCTTTTAATGTAGGATTAATACCAGAGCAGTATAAGACTTGGACCGCTTTGATTAACCGGGTCAGGGAGTGCCGACTGACTGAGGGAAGCTGGAAATGGGCGGTGGGGGTTAAGAAGAATGGTGTAGAAAAAGCTAATGTCTATGATTTCCAATCCTAATAGCACTTAATTGTATGCAATTGTATGTAGCACTTCATGCCAGATTCTGACAGCTTCTATGCACTATAGTGAATAAAGTCTGATGGCGAGGCTCATAGAGGCTGTTAATGGTGCAGTTGCTAGGGGAGATGAGGTTGTACAGATGCCCGTGATCTGGTGGTGGCAGTCTCTCTGAATTCAATATGCTCTGCTGGATGGGTTTGTATCTTGGCTTCCTTTCCAATCCCCATTCAATGGACAGAATTGCACAAATTCTGACTACATAACATTACAAACGGTCTCACTGATTTGAATTTTCAGCAGGAAATGTCCGGAAATTAATAGTCTTCACGACAAGGGAGGGAACAAGGGAAAAATACAATTACACTCTTACAAGCCATGAACAACAAGAATGTGAAATTAACTATCGTACTCGGCCTGGCGACATTTCAGAACAGAGAATAAACAGTGAAAAAGAGCAGAGAAGCAGAGGGGAGAGTGAATGAAGTTGCAGAGGTCAGCAAAACAGTAAAACACATAATGTTGCAGGGAGAAAGGAATCAAGAAGGTGAAAGCAAGCGTCCCCAAACAGCACGATCCTCCCCGCAATGAGAGACAATGAAGGACTCTCCCAAAATGGGAATAAGGCCAAGACAGAGTGCGGGTGAGCGTAAATGGGAGTTTATCAATCAGAATTGGGCATGCAAAGAACTCTGCAAACTCCGAGAGCGCTCTGTCTGACAATAGCAAAGACAGGCGTATATATTTACAAAAAACGTCATCAAAACCTACATACTATAGGGGGCACAAGTTCATTGGGATTGGGTGGCGACGACTAACTATAGGTGCTGCTGCGGTGTGGTTGGTTTTGGCTGGAGGACGTCACTGGTCACCCTCGTGGGTTGGGCTGGGCCTGGCAGGTCGGCTTGAGTTCATCCGGGCGGTGTTGGTGTCCCGAGGCGGCCTGTGGCAGAGATGAATGCCTTTTCTGACTTACTTGCCCTCTGCCGTGCACACTGCAGTCATTCAGTCATTTACAGTTTTATTCTCTTTAGTAAATCTTTTAATAGGTTAATGCAACACAGGAGGAATGCACCTTGTGAGGGATCTGGAGATAATATATCGTGGCTTGGTTACTTGTGATCTGTTGACCGGGACCATAGGTCGAGGGGCTAAGCTTCGGGGACTGGGGCGGGTGGTACAGGTCTTTCTGTCTTGTTAGAAGTGATTATGGATGTTTCGCTGCGTGTTGTCAAAGTGTTGGGTGTCCTGATTGCACAGGGCCATAAGTCTGAGACAGTCCGGTGGGTTGTGGGGTTTATGAGGGGGCGCTTGAGTTTAAACTGAGGTTTACTGCTGTGCTGTAAATAATGCAGGTGGCTGGCCGCGGCCTTGGGTGCTGGTGTGGGGCTACAAGTCTTTGAAGCGGCTCCAGTCGGGTCGGGGGAGGCGTGATAACACAGAGCGGGGCTCTGTTCTCCTGTCTTGGCAGCCTTCTAATGGAGGGAGGGGGATACATCGAGACCTTGTACACTTTCACAAAGGTATCTCCCTCGTGCGTTGCGGAATATAAGTAAAGACATCGCAAACATTTGAATACTTTCTATAATACTTATTTAAAATCACTTTGAAACATGCATTTAATCTTTGCTGGGTGCGTTTCGATTATACCCAGTTTGAGCATCATATTTGTACATTAGACTCTAGCAGCTACAGTGTTTCAGTTACATGCATATACATTCGTAGTAAATGAGGTAGTGGTTAGATAAGTGGAGTACATAGAAAACGACCCGCCACTGTACGTGACGGTGGTGGCATATGAGGAGCTCAGACGTTCACACATGATACGTGCACTCTCGCGCATTCTTTTCATGGGTTCATAGTGAAGTGGGAGAATGGAAGACCAGGCTCCCGTCCTTCACCTCTCGCGCTTGGCCTAGAGGGTCACGGCCCAGACACCCGCCGCGAGAAGAGTTTGTCCATTTACCAGACGACCAGGTACCCTGGTACAGGAACATACGGATGTGTCCATCTGCCTGCCCAGCAGCCCGCACTGGCCATGCCGACACCTGCGGCTCGGATCAGTTAGACTAAAATCCACACGTCGTTAGAGATGCCATGACGACCTAGACAACGGGAAGCACATCTGTACCAATATGCACACTGAACATTTCCACACCAATCTACACGAAGAACATACTCAGTGCTCTGACGTAGGCGACAGGCATATTCACGGACGTGCATCTTTATTATTTTTACATAGGCTTTCAGAATGCAGAAACGCAAGACGCATCATGAACTCATCTATAACGCTTGCTCACGCTTCTCTTGAAACCCGTTACCACCATGAGAGGTATAATGGAAACACGATACTGGTCATGGAAATATATGCCATTATAACCTAAAAGCACCTATGCACCAAACGGACTACTCAAGCACCAGGCCCGAGTAGGCCTCAAACAAGAGCTCCCGTGGACATTAACAAAGCAAGAGTCAGGTTGCTGATCCTGCAGAAAGAACCCGGTGGAGCAACCAGCCAAGGTCGCAATGTTGCAAACCCACATCCAAGAACAAATCATCAAAGGCACGATGTTGCAACCTCGCACTCCGCGCCCCAACGATAAAGTCACGCCGGCAAATTAAACCAGACGCGCAGTAGAAAAAACAATATTAATTGTGCAGAATTCTGCCTCTTTCACGGTCCCTCCCCACGTGACCAAGCCGAACCTGACGGGATGCCAAAACCCAGGAGAGAAAAGGCGTCTGGGTCCCTCGCTACGAGACACAGGCCGATGCACTTGAAAGGATCAATAAACATCTGCTACAGTGGGAGCGGTCAGCCTTCCACCCATGAATAAATCCTCACATTGTCTGCACGTACCCATATTGAAACATTGTTGCAATCACAGGTACACCGAGAGCTGGGAACGACGGTGGTCCCAGGCTGGGAAGCTCACGCGTGCACCAATCAGAACATGGGGCTCTTATCTCAGACGTCAGTAATATTAGCCAATCCTCAGGAGTCTTCATGTAACAATTCTTATGTATCTAATTGTAGGGACAACCCAGATATACCACCTGACTACACCTTGTCCACTAATATCATTCTCTATATGTGTACTATACTAACCCTACCACTCGAGCAACCAATTAAGAGTGGCGATAGGTTTTTTGTTAACTTTCTGAAGTGACGCAAGTAGCGCGTCATAATGCAGTAAAAAGGGCCTGCGAGCCCCTCGATTGTGTGTGTCAGGACGGACGCGTACGCTCCTTGACCCATCCCTGCCGTTTTGTCTGAATAAACAGCAGAGTCACCTTGCTCCTTGTGTGTGTCTCATACTCTATCTCATCTGGGATATACGGGAGGAGTTGGGGCCTCCCTGCCCGGAGGTCTGCGGACGGCCCGGCCGACCCCGGCAGAATTTCCCCCCGACAATAGTATAGTTGCATCCGCTTTCTCGTGTACTCTAGCAGCATTAGCTTTAGTTATGGCGCGAAACCACGTGAGGTAGGCTGCCCAGTGATACACACAACGAACAGACCCCTGGAGCGTTCCTTTATCATTGGCATCCACCTGCAATGGTGCGAACTCGCCATAGCTTATATCATGGGAGCATACTCTTTTATTTTAATACATTCTACAGGCATTTGTATTTTGTGGAAGAAAGAAAATAATGCAAGAGGTCTTGACATTAATATATACATATATATATATAAAGACTGTCTGCCATCAGAGGACCATTTTACTGTTCTCTCTCATTGTTCAGGCCTGCTGGCCGGGTCATGCTGATAGTGATGGTACACTGCGGGAGGTGAACTGTTACAATGTTAGCGTATTGCGCTAGCTCATGTCCGTCTTGTTCGTGGGAACGTGCTCGCAGCGGATCTGCCAGGGTGCTGCGGCAACAGGGATGTTCTCCAAGGGTGGGGGCCGTGCTACAGTGCGCTGAGCTCACACCATCCTTACCGGGCAAAGAATGGTTTTTGGGCCTAGCTAAATTTGTGTTGTAATCAATACATGTGGGCATTCGATACGTGTGGGCAATGTCTCCAGTGGGTGAGCCCTCCACCACCTGGGCCCGGGTGGCATGAGGGAACGCCCAATGGGCCATAGCCCTCACCTGGGGAAGAAACGCAGGCGAGAGAGGTCTCCTGGACCAGCCCTCCCCTACATTTCCCCCCTTTCGTTACTTAAGTAACGAATTCTTTAACTCCTCTATCCGTCTACATTCTGCTTCGTCCATCACCGCCTCATCCCGTGCAGGAGTTCCTTTGATAGGCATCCATGCTCTGCACACCCCCCTTAAACTCTCACCTCTCCTGGCGTATTCATCTGGAGTACACGTAAGATATATGCACCCACCATCTCCTTCCAAATCCACCCACACTTCCTCGTACCACTCTAGTATGCGGGGCTCTTTGATGGTGGTGTGCCAAAGCTTATCTACAATATCCTTGTCGTAGTACATGGGCACCAGTTGGTACCTGGGTGTGTTGTCTACCCCTGTTTGCACTTGTGCTTCTTGCACCGTTTTTATTGTACCGTGTGAGTTGCCCATTGTCACCATCATCATTGCACCATTTGGTACTGCGTTAGCACAGACTCGAAGACCCACCTGGCATAGACAGAAAATCAAAAGGAGGAACACCACAGCTCGCATCAAAAATTTTATCGTTGTTCCAAGCCATGAGGGGACCCAGGAGAAGAGGTTATCGAACCATGTACTATCTACTGCTCCGCCTTCCATCTTCATTTTTTCTCCTAGGTTATGGACTGCTTCGATCACATGGGACAGGGAGCCGTTCTCTGCGTCTTCAGAAGGTACGAAAGTGCAGCAGGCACTTCCTATTTTTCGGCAAACACCGCCGTCCATCGCCGTCAACAGGTCCAGGACATACCTGTTCTGCATGGTCATCAGTCGCAAGGCTCTTAGTTCGACCTTTATTATGTTAAAACCTTCTTCGGTGTCGTTCGCCAGCTGAATTAATTCCCAGCGGGTTATCTGGAGCCATTTTGCGTTAGCCCTTGCTTGGACACTTGATACGAGCGAGGCAAAAAATGTTTCTGCTGAGCTAAATAATCGATATTTGTCTGGGATCTGGGCCAATAGTTCTGATGATTCCTTTGATATATAGTTTGATGCTCGTCTGTTGCGGGTCAGCACCTTTTCCTTGCTTCCAGAAGACAGGACATAGATTTGTGACTGTAAAGTTGGTTGGGCCCTACTCTGCTGCATGCGCTCCTGTGTCCTTTGGCTCCCCTCGATGTGGCTTTCTGGTATCACCATCAGAGCTGAGTGCAGAGAGGCCATTGAGCAGCTGCCACTCCACGACGGGGGGAGGTGTAGGTATGCCTGTTTTCCACATACCCAATACGTGTCCATAAGGGCCGCAGTCCCTTTTCTTAGGTCTGGGATAGTGAGGGTTTTGTTGCATTTCTTGTTCGTCCCCATGGACGTTCTCCCCTCTCCTTTGAAACATAGTTCATAGTCTATTTCACTCTGCAACTTGAAAGGCTTTTCAATGGGCGTAACCCAGGTTAGTTTTGAAATGTGTTCTCTCCATACAGGTGTGCATGTTTCTTCTATCCATTGCAATTTCTCCGGTGCCACACCCCTCAGTGCTTCAGCTTTACACATTACTTCTTCATTCTTCCACTTGTTATCAGAAAAAAGTGTCCCTTCGATTGCAAAAAATGGTTCTCTCAGACATACAACCCCTGACGGTTTCGGGTAGCATGTTTTCTCGTTCTGCAGCATTTGAAAAGTCACTTCATGTGCCTGGAAGGTGTTCTTAATTCTGCACAACGTGAGATAAAGGAGACATTGGGCATCTATAATTGGCAACTCTTTGGGTAACAGTACCTTGGGTGTACCTGATGCGTGAGGGATGAGGGAACAAACATAACAGCTCTCGTTTGTTGTTTGTCTAGCTGTGGCACTCATGTCTGCATACCACTTATTTGTTTGGTGGGGGTGTCGCGGGTCTTCCATTTTATCTAGACCTAGCCCGTAGTACTCATCATACTTCCTCCTTCCTGCTTCCCTCTTCCGTCTATTGTTCTTGTTCCTCATATACTTCCCAATTCCCTGGGCTAGAGACAAACTAGACCCCCTTTCACATTCCCGCCCCCCTTCACCCAGTCATCATATAATATTTCATGTGTTTCTCTCATTCTTTTATTCTCTATGGCCGTGGGGGCAGGTTGGCTGGTGGGGGTATTATACAACCAGGATATGGCAGAAGGATTTCGGTCGTTTAAGCTGTGAGCATTGTAATTAGACATCTCAGGTGGGGACAGTGTGTTGTTTTGTCTTTCACCCTTTGGGCGTCCATCGTGTGAGATGACAGCATTGGATGACGTAGTATAGTAGCCCCACACAAGTTTAGTTCCATCCCATATCAAAAAATCACCTTCCCTTGTAGTTGCATTAACACTTGCAGTTGTATTGGTCCCAGTAGTTGTGTTACTCCCTCCCCCCTCTTTCATCTCGATAGAGATGAACGCTATGAACCAGTATGTAACCAGACCAATTAATAATGTAAAAAACAATATAATGCACGCAGATAGTCCACATGCATACGAATATATACATTTCACAGTTAACCATTCTCTAAGTCTAGTAAATCTATCCGTTGCAGGCCGCCCGTTAGATGCCATGGAAGCTCCTGTTTTAAGATATAAAAGTGCATTGAGTGCATACAGGTAAACATTTTTGTTGGCACCATCAGTGCCAGTATACATATGACGGGGAATGGAAGCGGGTGGGGATACGGGGAGGGGTATTCACAGACAAGGGTGTATACAAGGTCATAGTTTGGCATTTTATTCAATATATATTTATATATATATTCACATTCAACAAGATGAAAGTTAAAACAAAATGTATCAGTTGTGCATTTCTTAAAATTCACTACCAGCACATACACGCAAGTTCATATTCAGTCATTCTGTTCAGTCGCAGCGTTTGCTGTTGTCTGTGCCTCCTCATCTACCTCCTCTTGTACGTTGCTATATGCCTTCCGTACATCGGTCAAGTGCACCCAGTACCTCAACCCTTTGACCTTTACCGCTGTAGGCGTGCAAAATATCACTTCATATGGGCCATGGAATCGTGGTGCATTCCACCGACGTACAAAACCTCTGACATATATCCAGTCGCCGGGCATTAGCTGTAGTTGTTGCCCTGGCTCCGTGTCAGCGCCTGTTGCGTTTCCCTCTTCTCTAGTGAAGGGTGGGGACAATTGCTTTGCTATCACGCGCGCTGCCCTTGTTAGTTTCTTTAAGTAGTCTGTGAACTCATCTCCCAATATCGCGGCGCTTCTGTGAGCGTCTGAGTGTTCGCGCAGTGGTGAATGTGCTGTGTTCATCCGTCTCCCAGTCACGATCTCGTGCGGGGACAAATGGTGGTCTTTGCTTGGCTGGTTTCGTAACTCGAATAGCGCAAGCGGTAGGCAGTAAATCCAATTCTTTTTTAATGAAAAGCATAGTTTGGATAACCTGCCCTTCAACAGTCCGTTCATCTTTTCCACTACGCCGTTACTTTGAGGATGATAAATTGAGCATAATTTGTGTTTTATTCCCAGCAATGTAGTCACTTCCTTAAAAAGCTCATTCACAAAATGAGTGCCATTGTCTGAGCGGATCACGTCACAAATTCCCCAGCGCGGGAATACTTCCCTTACTAGGAACTTGGCGGCGCTTTTGGCATCGGGGCGCGCGCAGGGTCCTGCTTCCACCCACCTTGAAAATGGGCACACGACCACAATCATGTACCGTGCACCATTACACCTTTCCCCCATATCTGCATAATCTATGTGTAGTTCCTTGAATGGGCCAATGGGCTTAGGGATTGTTCCCCGGAGAGTACGTAATGTCATCCCTGAATTGTATATTTGGCATGTTGTACATTCCATTGCCAATCGAGACACATGCTCCTGGAGACAGGGCACGAACCATTCTTCCTGTATTTCTGCTGCGATGTGTTGTTTGGTGTTATGTGCAGGGAAGTGTAGCTGTTGGAATGCAATCTCTAGTAGCTGAATTGGCATTACCACCTTTCCCGAGTTATTTTGTCTCCACAGCAGGTCTGTTCCTGACTTGCTGCACCCTCGCTTTGTCCACAATAGTTTTTCCTCTGCACTGGCTCCTTCCTGTAATTCTATTATTTGTGGTATGGGCATGGCATTATATCCCTCTGTGGGCTCTTCGTTTGTTTTGTCCTTGAGCATGTATTCACCTGTGTCATTTTCCTGAAAATAGGAAGCCTCCTTGGCGGCAGCGTCCGCTGCCGCGTTCCCTAAAGACACAACATCTGTGTTGGACGTATGTGCTTGGCATTTCACTATTGCTACTGCAGTGGGGTTTTGTAGGGCCTCAATTAACTCTTTTGAGAATTCTGCATGTTGTACAGGTGTTCCATCCGCCCTCCTAAAGCCCCTCCGCCCCCATCTCGCTAGGCCTCCATGTACTGTCGTTGTCATGTAAGCTGAGTCTGCGTATATCGTCACTGCACAACCCTTTGCTGCATGTAGTGCTTCTATTAGCGCAATCAGTTCTGCTGCCTGCGCGGAGTAATGTGATGGGAGACGATATTGTACCAGTGTTTCATACTCACCGTCTTCTAACCTCACCACTGCCATGCCAACGTGTTTTTCTCCCGTGTCCGTGTCAATAGATGCCGACCCATCTACAAAGTACACTTCCCCTTCGCTTAGAGCGTTCTCACACACCACTGTCTCCTCCCCACTTCCTCCTGTGTAGGTTGCGCAATCGTGGTTCTGCATGTCTTCGAGTGTGCACGCTTCTGTAATGAATGTGGCGGGGTTCACTGTCTTGCATCTCACTATATGGATGTTGGCACTCGACAGTATAATCTCGTAGGCAGTTGCCCGCTGTGTGGTCAGTGTGCTTTTTGATCTCTCGAGTATGGCAAATAATGAATGTTCCACAAACAATGTCACAGAGCAGCCCATTACTATTGTGGCACTTTTCTCAATCGCAAACGCGGCTGCAGCGAGTGATTGCTCGCACGCGAAATGGCCCTGCATCACGGCATCTAAAGTGCCACTATAGTAAGCCAATGGCTTGTGTCCTAAGGATGTTTTTTGTGTCAGGACTGCTGTCATCAGTGTTTCCTTGCAGTGTGAGAATAGGTAAAACTCGCGTCCATAATCAGGGTTTGCGAGTACTGGGGCGCTTGAAATCAACTCTTTTAGTGCTTGGAAGGAGGAACTCATCTCTTCCGTCCATTCCACCTTCCTGTTCTCCTGTTGGGCCACCTTTAATGCATGTAATAAGGGCCTGGTGTATGCTGCATAATCTAATATCCATGCTCGGCAGTAATTGTACATTCCCAAAAATTTCTGCATGTCTTTTACTGTTGTGGGTTCTTGTACTGATTTTATGGCTTCTACCCTGTCTGGTATTATTCTTTTCCCATCTCTCGAAATCAGCTGTCCTAGGTACAGGACTTCTGTCAGACAGTATTGTAGCTTTCCCTTGTCCACTTTGTACCCCTTGTTGGCCAGCAAAGTCAATAATGTTATTGAATCTGTTCTGCATGTCTCTTTGTTTCGTGCGCAGACTAGTAAATCATCTACGTACTGAATAATGGTGCTCTCAACTGATAGGTTTCCTAAGTCTTCATGTAATACGCGATTGAAGATGCTCGGGCTCTCGCAGTAACCCTGTGGCAATCTACAATGTTCATACCTTTTACCCCCCAGTGTGAAGGCGGTAAGGTATCTACTCTCTTCAGCCAGGGGAATAGAGAAAAATGCGTTTTTCAAATCCACTACTGTGAAATGTGATGCCTCCTTCGGGATGCTGCACAGTATTGATGCGGGGTTCGGGACTAGAGGGAACTCCTTCTGAATTACATCATTGAGGGGGCGTAAGTCCTGTATCATCCTCCAAGACCCCCCTTTTGCTTTTTTGATCGGATAAATACACGTGTTACATGGGGAGTTTGAAGGTACTATTATCCCTTGTGCCAGTAGGGCATTTATTGTCTCTTTTATCCCTTCTTCAGCTTCACGAGACAGAGGATACTGTTTAACTCGTGGTAAAATTGCTCCTTGCTTTAACTTTATTACCACAGGCTGTACTCCATGCAACAGCCCCACATCATGGGGGCCTGTTGTCCATAAGTTGTTTGGTACGAGCCTCATGTCGTCATCAAAAAACGACGGTGGTGCTCCTACCACTGTCATCAAGTGGACGGGAGTCTCTCTTGCTTGTATCAAAATAACACAGGGCATCGCTATCTCCATCACTATTTCACCATCCCCTTCTGAATCTGAGAAGAGATCCTCATCTGTTACCTCTCGCAGGGCGATGTTGGCGTTTGTGCATAGCACTGTGCGCCACTCACACCCTTCCTCGTCCACTCCGATCACAGCTATTCTTTTTGCTGACACTTGCACAGCGTGCAAATCTAACGATACCACTGACCCTGGTGCTGCGTTGGGGCATACTATGGGGCGGAAGAGGAACTCCGCCGGGATCCTCCAGTCCATGCTTCTCAGCTCGGGAATTATGAGGGCCAGAGTCTTCAGCCCTTTGATAAACATTTCCTCATTTTGTGGCAGTCCTCGTATTTCCTGCGTGGTTGTGTAGGCTTGCACTACCAGCATTGCACGCAAGGGGCATATCCCGGGTGTGGAACACACTATCCCTCTCTCGGTAAATGATATGGTCATGTTGAGTTTGCTCAGGAGATCCCTCCCTAGCAAGTTAATTGGGGAATGTTCGTAATATAATAAGGGTGCCTTCACTGTCTTACCCCCCACTGTCACATCCAAAGCTTCTGTGTAAGGAACTTCAACTACAGCCCCAGAGAACCCCTGCGTCTCTAACTTCCTGTTAGATAACGGGAATCGGCCCTCTCTGATACATGATTTCTCCGCTCCCGAATCAACCATGAATATAAACTGCTTGTCTCCTATCTGCGCCCCTACCAATGGTTCCTCTGCTGCATTGTAGGTGGTGGATAGAACTGGACACGCAAGTGTTCTCTGTGGGCTGTCCTATGCGGGGTATCTTGTCGCCCCTCCCTCGGTAAAGACATTTCCGGAAACTACCGACATGCCGCTGTAAGGCGCTGGCGCGGGGGCCCCGTTTGCTGTTGTCGCGAAAGGGTTACCTGGCGTGTATTGCATACTGTCATTGTTTTGGGGGTGGTTCTGTGTCCTATACTGGTGTCCTTGTTGCTGGCCCGTGGTACCCTGGCCGGGGTTTCTTAATTGCTGCTGTCCCATTGGGAGACCATATGGGCTTCCCGGGTGTGGATGACCATAACTCTCCCCCTCCTGGAACTCATTGTTTGCTCTACTTCTGCACTCCCTGGAGGAATGTCCCCATCGTCCACAGTTCCAGCAACTCCCTTGGGGGCCCCTGGGACCCTGCCATCCATTTCCTCCCATTCCTCCATACCCCTGTCCACTTCCTCTCCGGCCCCTGTACCCACCTCGTCCCCCTCGAGGGGTTCACTCTTGCCACTGTGGGCTTCCACCTTGCTCTTGCTCGGTCCACTGCCGCTGTGCTGGTCCTGCCCAATTAGTTGCTACCCTTCCTTGGAGTGCTATCAGCCCCTCCTCCTCCTCATCTCCCTCCCTACTGTGTGGGAGCGCGGCTACTGCTGCTGCAACCTTCACTAACTTTGACTGTACTAACTTTGCCTCGTCTGCCAATCTTTTCTGCGCCACCTCCTTCTCCCTCTCCTTGATTCTTTTACAATGGTGTACTATTATGCTTTGAATTTCTGGCCATCCCTTTGCTTCAATACCTGCTATCTTGTCAAGCGCCTTCTGCACTTCCTTTGGGAGCCCTCTCTTTATAATGAAATAAAATAAAGATGTCGATTGATACCAGGGCGTGCCCGTTTCTGCTCTCCACATCTCTTGGACCCGGAAAATGTAATCCATAGCCTCTTCCCCGTCATTCATTGTACACTGCATCACTGACTGCAAGTCCGGTGTGTCTGGGAATGTTTCGCGTAAGGCATCCCACACCCTGGCACGCACCGTGTTAAAGGATGCCCCATCATGGCGGTCGCAGTCTAACGTTACTCCCGGGAAACCAGCTTTAACCCATACCCTTTCGGCCTGGTCACCTACCGCTGATACGAGTAGACTTTTCACATCTCCTATGGCTAGGGGTACCCCGGCAGTATGTTTCTCAAAGGCATATATCCACTTACTTGCCCCTCCTGACAACGGGGCAATAACTTCAATAAATTGGCCTTATCCATCTGTGCCCATGGGATATAGTTAGGCCTCCCTCCTCCCCTGTGTATCAATGGGAGCTGTAGCCTTCCTTTTGTCGTTCCGTCCGGACCCGTTTGATCTGTTGATGTCCCTAGTGATGCCATTTTTCCCACTCTGTTCCTTAGTCGCCCCGTCCACTCATCGTCCAGGGTTCTCAGCGAACACGTACCTTCCCCCCCTTCGCTTCCCCCTCCTATTGCCATACTCAACCTGTCGCTTTCTTCTACCTCGTCCCTTATGTCACACAGCAACTCCTCTCTAATTCCCCCCCGCCTTTGTTCGCTTGCAATATCTCCCTCTCCGGGCCCTACTTCTATTATTCGCGTTGGTTCTTCCTCAATTCTGAACAAAATCTCGCCTTTTTTCCACCCCTCTTCGTGCTTTCTATTTTCACCTTGCGCTCTGGACGTACGCCCTGATCTAGTTGCATCTAGTGCTGTTCGTTCACATATGTCTTTTATCCTCGAGAGCTCATTCTTTGCTATCGTCAGTCTCGATTCTAAATCATCTGTGAGCTTTTCTATATCCACCCTTTGTGCGTCTGTCTGGGCTCGCTCTCTCGTGCTTTCGTATGGCGGAGGTGCTGTGGGCCGGAGGGGTGTAGTATCTCTCGGGGGAGGTATGTAAGTGGGATCACTGTACCCCTCAGCGGGCACAGGCTTCTTTAGTATCGGGTACAAACTTATTACCTCTACTGGTGGCGCTACACTTGAGCCTTCTTTGACATCTCTTTGTATTAGCAGTGGATTGTCTGTGGTGGACGGGAGATCAGGATTTAATGCTGGTGTCTTAGGCGGTGGTATCTCTTCAAATAACCTCCACAGATCCAATATTTCCCTCCTATTTTGCAGCTGCTTCCCTTTGTATTTTAGATAAATGCATGTGGCCACTGTATCCAGGACACTTTTATCAAACGACCCTCCCTCGGGCCAAATCTGAGGTAACCCCTCCCCTTTTAGCTCGGTCACCCATTGGTCATGATATTTTTTAATCCGATCCACGTATCCTGGGAGATTCTTACAAATATGTGATAAGGGTGTTTCAGCCCCTATCTCTGTGCCCTCCTAGTGCTGATGTGTCTCGTGTGTTTGCAACTACAATGTAAGTGTCGTATCAATATTATTCGTTATATTTTACTTCACATGCAATGTTGGGTCCCTTTGGGCTCTCCCCCTCCCTGTCTGATCAATACAAAACTGGCTGTACACAATATCTATTATGTTCTTTTTGAGGGGCACATACAAGAGCAACCCATCCTTTTGGTTTTACAATGTCAGACTGGAAATCAAAAAGGTACTCACTCACTCCACTATATTGGCGTTGTCTGAAGAGAGGAAAAAAACTTTTATCCGACCACGCTTATTATGACCATTTAACTATTATGCACTTATAATCGTTCACACATTCACAACGTCAAAATCTCCTCTAGCACATACGAGGTGCACACACCTCTTGGCACCATTCACCATTCAAGCTGCCCTCCCTTTCCTCTCTAGCCGGCTGTCCCTAATCGCCTCATTTGAGCATCTAGATGCGCATATATATATATAGATATTACCCCGTTTTCCCCTCCTTCTAATAGGACTCTTTTTCTCTTACTGTCTCCCTAAGTCTGTGCTAATCACAGTTCTTTATTCTCCCCCCCTACCCTTAAAGAAAAGGAAAAAAGTAATAGCGGTCACTAATGTACTCTCAGTGTCCCCTTTTGCTGAACACTTTTATTTTATACTCCACTTCTTCATATATTCCCAGTACTAGTTGAGATAGCACTATGCGGCGCCGCCTTCCACCCCCTTTCGGAGCTAGGTTCCCGTCACTTTTATATCTTATTCACCTCTTAATCCTAATGGCCATATGCAAAGAAAAAAGCAAGGAAAATTTAAGATGATCTTTAGTAGATCTGCGTACCCCCTCCTCGTTTCTTGTCCTACACTTCACTCCCCGCTCCCCTTAAGATCGCTCGCACTCAGTACTCACGTGCCCGTCTTGAACCGATACTCTCCGAAACTGGGTCCGTCCAGGCAGTGTCGCCGTCAGCTCAACGGTCAGCCCCGGCTCCGGCGAGCGGTATTCAAGGGGATTTTTCAACCTGGATCCCGTACCCCCTCTCTATTGAGTGCGCACTTCTTAGTGTACCGGTCGCCGTTGGCGGGCAGCCTCCCGGAGCCGGCTCACCGTGCGTTTCCCTTTTCGACCGGAGATTCTCGTGCCAAACGGGGACGGTTATAAGGAGTTTAGGAAGAAATAAAAATCACGCTATCGGGGTCACCACTGAAAGCAAGCGTCCCCAAACAGCACGATCCTCCCCGCAATGAGAGACAATGAAGGACTCTCCCAAAATGGGAATAAGGCCAAGACAGAGTGCGGGTGAGCGTAAATGGGAGTTTATCAATCAGAATTGGGCATGCAAAGAACTCTGCAAACTCCGAGAGCGCTCTGTCCGACAATAGCAAAGACAGGCGTATATATTTACAAAAAACGTCATCAAAACCTACATACTATAGGGGGCACAAGTTCATTGGGATTGGGTGGCGACGACTATAGGTGCTGCTGCGGTGTGGTTGGTTTTGGCTGGAGGACGTCACTGGTCACCCTCGTGGGTTGGGCTGGGCCTGGCAGGTCGGCTTGAGTTCATCCGGGCGGTGTTGGTGTCCCGAGGCGGCCTGTGGCAGAGATGAATGCCTTTTCTGACTTACTTGCCCTCTGCCGTGCACACTGCAGTCATTCAGTCATTTACAGTTTTATTCTCTTTAGTAAATCTTTTAATAGGTTAATGCAACACAGGAGGAATGCACCTTGTGAGGGATCTGGAGATAATATATCGTGGCTTGGTTACTTGTGATCTGTTGACCGGGACCATAGGTCGAGGGGCTAAGCTTCGGGGACTGGGGCGGGTGGTACAGGTCTTTCTGTCTTGTTAGAAGTGATTATGGATGTTTCGCTGCGTGTTGTCAAAGTGTTGGGTGTCCTGATTGCACAGGGCCATAAGTCTGAGACAGTCCGGTGGGTTGTGGGGTTTATGAGGGGGCGCTTGAGTTTAAACTGAGGTTTACTGCTGTGCTGTAAATAATGCAGGTGGCTGGCCGCGGCCTTGGGTGCTGGTGTGGGGCTACAAGTCTTTGAAGCGGCTCCAGTCGGGTCGGGGGAGGCGTGATAACACAGAGCGGGGCTCTGTTCTCCTGTCTTGGCAGCCTTCTAATGGAGGGAGGGGGATACATCGAGACCTTGTACACTTTCACAAAGGTATCTCCCTCGTGCGTTGCGGAATATAAGTAAAGACATCGCAAACATTTGAATACTTTCTATAATACTTATTTAAAATCACTTTGAAACATGCATTTAATCTTTGCTGGGTGCGTTTCGATTATACCCAGTTTGAGCATCATATTTGTACATTAGACTCTAGCAGCTACAGTGTTTCAGTTACATGCATATACATTCGTAGTAAATGAGGTAGTGGTTAGATAAGTGGAGTACATAGAAAACGACCCGCCACTGTACGTGACGGTGGTGGCATATGAGGAGCTCAGACGTTCACACATGATACGTGCACTCTCGCGCATTCTTTTCATGGGTTCATAGTATAGTTGCATCCGCTTTCTCGTGTACTCTAGCAGCATTAGCTTTAGTTATGGCGCGAAACCACGTGAGGTAGGCTGCCCAGTGATACACACAACGAACAGACCCCTGGAGCGTTCCTTTATCATTGGCATCCACCTGCAATGGTGCGAACTCCCCATAGCTTATATCATGGGAGCATACTCTCTTATTTTAATACATTCTACAGGCATTTGTATTTTGTGGAAGAAAGAAAATAATGCAAGAGGTCTTGACATTAATATATACATATATATATATAAAGACTGTCTGCCATCAGAGGACCATTTTACTGTTCTCTCTCATTGTTCAGGCCTGCTGGCCGGGTCATGCTGATAGTGATGGTACACTGCGGGAGGTGAACTGTTACAATGTTAGCGTATTGCGCTAGCTCATGTCCGTCTTGTTCGTGGGAACGTGCTCGCAGCGGATCTGCCAGGGTGCTGCGGCAACAGGGATGTTCTCCAAGGGTGGGGGCCGTGCTACAGTGCGCTGAGCTCACACCATCCTTACCGGACAAAGAATGGTTTTTGGGCCTAGCTAAATTTGTGTTGTAATCAATACATGTGGGCATTCGATACGTGTGGGCAATGTCTACAGTGGGTGAGCCCTCCACCACCTGGGCCCGGGTGGCATGAGGGAACGCCCAATGGGCCATAGCCCTCACCTGGGGAAGAAACGCAGGCGAGAGAGGTCTCCTGGACCAGCCCTCCCCTACAAAGGGCACCGCATGATTCAGAGCCACCCTGAGTGTAAGATTCCGGGGAGGTCCGGCATGAGAGTTGGCAACAGGCCAGTGATGGTGCGACAATAGTGAATCGAGTCAACTCCTGTAGTGAAAGATATGAAAGGGGGGGTGGCAGAAAGGATAAGGGAGAAGGGAAGAGGTAAATGTGAGCTGGCAAGCAGGGCGGGGGGACATAATGAGGGGCAAGAAAGGGGCGGAGAGGTGGGAGGTGGCACAAGGACATCATGGGGGGTAGGGAGGGCACAATAATATCACGGGGGACCAGGAAGGGGGTGGGGGCCTCAACAACATCACAGAGGACCAGAAAGGGGGTTGGTCACGGAGCACCTGTCCTCACCCCAGCACCAGAGAAGTTGATGTTGCCGTTGTTGATGATGGTGGGGATTGCCTGTGGGGACAGAGGGAGTAAACACATGTCGGTGCATACTTACCTGCTGTCTGAGCAGGGGTTCCGGCCCTGGGTCCTCCTGGCGCGAACAAGTCCAAACAGGAATTTCCCTTTTCTTCTACAGGCCCTTTGCTTCAGACGCCCCAAACTCCATAAAAACAATCTGCTTGAAAGCGTTGCAATGTAATTAGATTCCCTGATCTTGAACAATTCTCCCAGATCCCGACTTTAATCCTGAAACTTCCCGAAACGTGATAGAATCGGGCAAGTTTGCAAAACAGCTCAGCAGTTAAGCCCTCTGCATGACTTACATTACACAATCCTTCACGTTAGTGCCATAATACCAGAGAGAAAGCATGAAACTGCACAGTGCCTCAGCATCAGTTATGTTACAGAGTTCACCTTTCTAACACATTAAAACCGCATAAAGCATAATACTGCACCCAACCCGAGCAGGAGTCGTATTACACACAAAATGTCACTGTCGTGCCAAATTGTCACTGCTAAAGCAAAATAGTGTGCCCAGCCTGAGCATGAGTTGTATTGCATAATATTTCAGCTTCATGCCACATTACTACAGATAGCATAATACTGCAACTTGCCTGACATTAATTGCATTGCACAGTATTTCACCATTGTGCCACATTTCCACTGCATAAAGCATAATACTACACACAGCCTGAGCATGGATTGAATCACATAATATTCAACCCCATGCCACATTATCCTGCCTGAGCATGAGTTGTATTACAGATTACCACAACATAAAGCATAAACCCATTTTGACTAATTTTATGCAACATTTTCTTGTGGGATACTCCCAATCCCCTCAGAGAAGGATTGGACTCAGGCACTGGGCTCGCTCCTTTGGCGAAATATGGGGCCACTTTGAAAGAAAATTCCAAGGCCACTTTTGGTTCCCAGTCCAGCCCAGCCATAATGTCACAGAATGGGGCCCAGGCGTTTTTTGCCAACCTCACTATTTATTCAATCCGCCTCTGTTTGTAGGCAGTCTACAGAATAGATCCACAAAGAGGGCATGGAACATTGCATAGCAGTGACTTTACATTATTGCAACATTGCGGTAGCCCCTCTACTGAGAACAAGTGTAGCCAATGAACTAAATCTCTGGCATGATTCCCACTCAGGAGGGTCTACAACCATATTTGAGCTCCTTGTATCTTTCACAGAGTAGAAATTATCATTTGCATATCAGACTCGCCAAACCCAAAAGTCAGTGCACAATAGCGAGCAGCAAAGTTATCTAATAAGGCATGCATGCCCTTGAATGAGGCAGCTCAGAGGACTAAGATGTCACTTCAAGTGCTTGCTCTAAAAAGCACTGTGTACATTGCCGAAGGGATGTGGGCATAAACCATCAAGAACTGAGATGACTCCTCTCCACTCCTTCTACTGCATGACTATCAGTATCATTTCTTTTTCTTTTTTTTTTAAACATATTTCATTAGTTTCCATATTAATCCACATACATTGCACCAAAACACAGTACACAAAAGCAGTTCCCCAACATTTCCCCCCTCCCCAACTCCCCCTCCCCTTAGAGCCTTGCAAATCTACAGCTTCCCCCATTTAGCTTATGGGGGTTACGCCCTCTTCTCTGTCCGAGGAGCTGTCTACCTCAGATTTCTCTTGTCCAGAGCCCGACAATGAGGCAATCAAATGTAGCCGGGCCGTGAGTGTGTTCACTTCATCTTCCCCCACTCTATTCACCGCTTCCCTCCACACACTGCTTCTGCATCTAACCATTTCTGGAGGTCCCGCCACCAGACCTCTGCATTCAGTCTCTTGCTTGCCTTTCAGCTCATTGCTATAATGCTTTTAGCTAGAACATACACCAGGTCTTTAAATTTGTGCACATGTTTGAGTTAGAGTTTGTCTTGGGAACCCACCCACCATGCACGCCCACAGAGAGTCCCCTTTCAATGTTATCCCTTTACTTGCCAGGAGGTGTGCAACCTCTTTCCAGTATCTCGCTATTTCCGGGCATGCCCAAAACATGTGTACCATCCCTGCATCTTCCTCTCCACATTTCGGGCATTCCTGTGTATTAGCGTTCGTGAACTTAGCAACTTCTTTGGGGTCATATATGCTCTATCAGTATCATTTTAACCTAACACAACCTTGCAAACGTTACACTGTTAACTCTATAACCACACTCGCATGCCAGCAGATTACTCAGTCTTGCAGTGCTGTGATTTAGTATATCTTCAGTACTCCCTTCCAGAGAAATAAACACTTAGGTGTCACCACCAAACCACATCCTTCCTAACTGACCGTTCCTCCAAAACCATTCTGGGCCCTTTCTCCACTCCTTCTTCCTCTGCCACCTGTGGTATCCCCCGGGCCTCCATTTTTTCACCATTGCTCTTTAACATAACCTTTCTCTGCTGGCATGACTCATTTCCTTCTTCTCCCCCAACTTTCAGTGCTACGCTGACAATACACAACTATTCTTCAAACTTCCCACAGACACCCTTGCATCCTCCTTCATCCCTGTCTGCCTTGCTGCCATCCAGGCCTGGTGCACTGCTAATGACCTCTGCCTCAATGTCAGCAAAACTGAGATTCTCCCTATTGGGTCCCTTGCACCATGTTTCTTCCCTGCACTCTGGCCTACCTCCATGGGCCCCCACCCCCCTAGGCTCCCTCCACTGAAGCTAGAAATCTCTGAGTGATCTTTGACTCCATCCTTTCCTTCATCCCTCATATGCAGGAAATTGTCAAGAAATCCCACTTTCAGCTCTTCCTTCTCAAAGGGACTCTACCCTTCCTCACCTTCCCCAGAGACTCAATGTTACCCATTCTCTGGTTCTCTCCAGGCTAGACTACTGCAACAGCCTCCTCCTTAATCCTCCTTCCTCCATTCTGCGACCCTTCCAGCTAACCCAGAAAAGGCTGCACGACTCATCCTTGGCCTCAAGCCCAGGCACTGCACATCTCATGCCCTATAAAGCTTCACTGTCTCCCGGTCTCAGCACATATCAAATTCAAATCCCTTTGTATCATCCACAAGGCTATCTGGGACTGGGCACCAGTCTATCTTCAATGCTTCCTAACCAAATACTCCCCTTCTAGACTCCTCTGTTCCTCTGGCACCAACTCCCTGCGTGTTAAGCGCTTTGCTAAACAGAGCGCTGGTGAGTGATCACGTTCCACTGCTGGCTCCCTCCTGTAGAACAGCCTCCCTCTCCGTCTGCGTCTTAAGCATGACCTCCTTAAATTTCGAAAAAGCTTCATGACCTTTCTCTTTACCTCCTCTGTCTTCACCTCTCTTCCCTGCTAATATTACAGCAGTGTTACTGATGTGCAGGTCCGTTATGTGTCCTCGGGCCATGACCCCCCACATTTTTCATCCCAGCTGCTGTCTTTCTGCTGCCCTTACTTGGGCTCACCTTACCCATGGTTAGTTTCACTTACGTTCTTCTCCTATTAGCACTTACCCTGAGAACTTCTCCATGAGCATTAAAGCACCTATCCCTCACCCCCTCCCCAATGCACTTGCACGTTCTGAACACTCACAAGGCATAGTAGGTTTGTCTCCCCTTCCCTTATTCACATTATCTGTGTGTTCATTTAATTCAATTATTTATTATTGCTGTAATTCATAGTCTACCTTCCCCCGCCCCCATCCTGTTTGCCCTCTGGGCGCTTTGACACAGTTTTGCTAATAGTATAAGTGCCTAACAAGTGACCAATAAAAAAATAATAATAATCATACCAGCACTCAGCATTCGGGTGCTTTGGGCCAGCACTCTTCAACACCTCTGATTTGACACCTGCCTGCATCCTTTATCCTATAAACACCCCCCCACATTTGTTTGTACCTCCACACTCAACAAGGTGACGAAAAGGGCAGAGGTAAATTATACAGGACCTCTCAACATTACATTAGATTAGATTACCGTGAACTTTGGTATTTTCAGCAGCAATTTGAAAACTATTACTCTAAAAATTCATCGACCTGCTCCCTGTAGTCTCCCATAGGGACCCCAAACAGCACTTGCATATACATTCTGCCATAACAATCCTTTACCAGCCTACACATGAGCTATCACAATCAACACATATTATGTTCTTGAGCAGCAATTTCTTTGTGCTAATTAGTCACACTGGGGCCTCATTCCGAGTATGGACGTAATCATGGTGCTATTTGCGCCATGACTGCCTCCCATACCGGTACTGAGTCCGCCCTGGTTCAGTGGGGACTTACCGGTCCATTCCGATCTTGGAGGGACTGGTAAGTCCCCATTGGTTTTTTTTTTTTTTTTTTGTAATTTCTAGTTTTTTACAAACTTTTATTACACTTGTCAACTTTCCTCATGGATTTCTTCGTTTCGCTTCTTCTTCCTTATTAATTTCATAGACTGAAAGCTTTTAATTTAGCATTTTTTCCAAAAAGTTTATTACTGCGCAGGTCAGGTGAATTGAAGACCCACTTAAAATTCGCGTCCACAAGTCGTCCATGTTGTCAGTTGGTGGGGCGAACTTCAGCAGGTATAGGCTTCTTACGTCTTTAAGCAGCTGACATTCAGTAAGTATGTGTTTTGTTGTTTCCAGGTTGTTAGCGCAGAACCTACATTTAGGGTCTTTTACATTTTCAATGTGGCGGACAAAGCAGGCTTGCCTGGTCTTATAGATGTTTGTTCTTAGTCGTAAGAAAGCGTCTCTATGAAATCTAGACGGAAATTTACTCAAGTACTTCGGCAATTGGTCCATTTTGTTCAAGATTAGGTTCATATCCAGGGTGGTCTTTAGACCTTGATATTTTTCTAAGTTAACGATCCAGAGCCATTCTCTCACTTTTTTCTTGGCAGTCAGAGGACGTTCCAGGAGCATCTCCATAGTGATATTTGCGGCCTGCATGTTTGCTTTTACTTTCTCGAACCACAGGTCTTGTAAAATTCCTGTGTTACAGTTTTTAGAGGGTTTGAACAGTTCAAATGCTGGTTGTGGATTCGTCATTGACATCTTTCGCAACAGTGCCATCGATTTCCAAATGACGGCTCCGTACAGTGGCTCCAAGCCTAATTCATAACGAATTACTATCGTTGATAAATATTTGGGCAGTCTTAGTACGCGTCGCCAGAACAATCCTTCTAGTTTAGACCAGATCTTGTGGTCAAGGTTCCAGCCTGACTCTGTTCCGTACGTAATTGCTGGTATTACCTTTTGTAGGTAAAAAGATCTTACCGGGATCAAGGAAAATTTTCCATATTGTGAATTGATTTTGGCTCCTTGGAGAGCTAGTGTTTCAGTTCTTTTTTCAATTTCTGTGGCCCAACTCCATTCTCTTATTGAAGTGCTAAAGGGTATGCCCAAATAGCGGATCTCGTTTACTTCCTCAATCTTGACGTTGTTTATTGTCCAATTAAAGTTCTTGTTTCTCTGGCCCTCAACAAGGCCAAATTTCAATATCTTGGATTTTTCCACATTGATCCTTAGATCATTTTCGACCATATAAATGTTCAACGTAGTCAATAACCTCTGTAAGCCTATTTGTGTCTTGTCGATCAAGACCAGATCGTCTGCGAAAATCAAACAGCTTACAGGATTTCCGTTGACTCTAGGGGGGAAGCAAAGCGTTTTGGCTAGTGTTCCTGACACATCTGCAATATAAAGTTTGAATAGTACCGCTGCCAACGGGCAGCCCTGCTTCACTCCTTTATTTGTGGTAATTGGTTGAGAAAGATCGCCATTTTCGTTTAGTCGTATTCTTATCGTAGTTGACTTGTGCAGGGCCTTTATGGGATTTAGTATATTATCAGGGCAATTCCATCTTTCCAACTTTCCCCAGAGCCTTGCTCGATCTATTCCATCGAAAGCTTGTTGCATGTCGATAAAAGCCAGGAACAATTTTTCTTTCTTTCGCAAGGCTTCTAGTTTCAAGAGGTTCGGTATGGAAAGGTTGTTTTCTGTGCCAACTCCCTTAGTGAAGCCAGTTTGTCTTACGTCGTTTAGCCCAGACTGGGAGGCCCAAGCTGAAATCTTTTCCTGTAAGAAGGAGGCAAATACCTTTCCAATTGTGTCTAATAAAGCAATAGGTCGATAATTGCTAGGGATGTCCCTGCTGCCTTTCTTATAAATTGGGACAATTATTGCCTCAGACCAAGATGATGGAATTTTCTTGGCTTTTGCTATTGTCATAAACAGATCAGCTATGAATTTGGCCCATTCACGAGAGTGATGTTTTAACATGATATTCGTGATACCGTCCGGGCCAGCTGCTCTGGAGTTTTTTAGTTTAGCTATAGCGTGAGCTATGTCATCGACCGTCTCTATTGTGTCCCAGCACGGGTCGGGAGAGTTGTTTTCTTCGTCTGGTGATTGCAGGTTACAGAAAAACACTTTCTGGAAGTGGGTCACCCAGGCACCTTCTGAGACTCCGTTCGCCATTGTTGCAGCTTGATTTTGATGGTCGTGATTTAAGATTTTCCAGATGTCTCTGGTGTTGTATGTTCTTATCAGAGAGAACATCGTCTCACCGCGTTCTTGATCTCGTTGGTTTGCAAATGCTATTAGCCAGTTTCGATATCTTTGTTTGCGTTGTTTGATTTCTTGTGCTCTGTTGGTGCCAGCTCTTGATCGTAGTTCTTTTAAATCTTTTCTCAATTCCTTTTTTTCGCTATTCAACCTATTACTCCACGTGTGTTTGTGATTTAGTACAGGATAAAGCGGTCTCAAGTGGTGCGTGCTCAAATTTAGAAGAATTGCCGGGTAGTTGGTGAATTTGAAACTTTCTTTATTTTCTGACTGAAACGTAGACGTTAGTTGTTGTATTTGTTTGGTGTTCAGTCTTAATCTGTTTCTGCCGGAATTTACTTCTAAGTTGGTGCAAGTCGTTCCACTCATACGCTTACACTTTGATTGCCAGGACATTTTCAGAGGATAGTGGTCACTGGTCGTTGTCGGTGTTATCTGCAGATGCGTTATTGTATGCATCAAATTTTCTGAGACCCAAATGTAGTCTAATGTTTTCTTTATCCCCATGTTTAGCCACGTAATTTGTGGTGGGCAATCGCCGGGGACGTTTCCGTTAACCATGGTACAGTCCCTGGTTTCCATGGCGTCGGACCAACGTACTCTTCTGGAAGAATCCCTGCTTTCTTCGTGTGCGCGGGGGTTGTTTTTCTGTTGGTTTGCGTTGAACCAAGAAGTGTTTAGATCGCCGCACACAATGATCCAAAGATTTTGGAGACTCCTCACATTTTTGTCAATTATTGTTGTTATTGATTGGGTGAATGTTCCTACCGAGATTTTTGCTGGATTCCAATATACATTAAGTAACAGTAAGTATTGAGAGATGTTATGCTCATTTCCTGTTCCTCTATTTTTCCTTTCAAGCAGGGTCGATTGGACATAATTGTTTGGGTTAGATGAGTTCACCACTTCCCAACTTGTTCCTGTTTTTATCATCGTCAATAGCCCCGCGAAAGGACGACCTTTCGTGCCTTTGCCTGCAGAGTTTATTAGGATCTGGTATCCATCCTTTACCGGGGGTTGACGCATCCAAGTTTCCTGTAGGCAAATTATAAAATTGTCCGATAGATCCACCGGAAAGTTGTTGTATAGATGGCTGAAACCTCTGGTGTTCCATGAGATCAAGGTGTTAACAGAATCTCGTTCATCATTGCCTAGTTAATGTTTTTTGCCAAAATGGTAAGTAGGCCTATTTTCCGTGGCAGACATTGAGTTTGAGTTCGGATACTTGCAAGTCACGTCGTGCCGGATTCTCGCAGAGCTCTTTGAGACTCGCATTTCTGCATTATCTACTCCTTTTTGTCTTGTCGGTTGGTGATCCTCAGAGATCTCAAATCCAAGGCTTAGTATTTCATCCCTTGCGCCTATCAGTAGCCTTCTGACTGCTTGGGAGCTGACATGAAGTAGTACATTATCGACACGAGCTTCTGAGATATATTCAACAATTTGTATATCTTCAGATGTAATTGTCCTTAACAATGGCACTGAGTGCAGCAGGCGCATAACGTTTCCACGGTTCAGGTTTACATCGATATCGTCACTCAGCACATTTACCAGTTTGATTTTTTTTGGTAGTGTGCGATTTTGTGCGTTGTTGTCTGTCTTTGAATTAAATTCTCCAGTTTTTTTGTTGTGGGCAGCTGTGCACTTTGGATTTAATTTGGTGACACGTTTTCCCGTGTGATTTCGAGGGTGGGCCATCTTTCCTTCGTCCTTTTGGTTGTCGAACGTCATGGGAGTCGTTGCACAGTTCCCTCCCATTTTTTGGCGAGGAAATTGTGTTAATTTCGACCTGTTTTGATGACTGTGGGTTTGGACTTCTTGAGAGCTCATTCTTTGTTTTTTCAGAATGGCGTGGGCTTTACAACTGCCTGATTCACTTGTGTCATATGAGTAAGTTGACAAATTACATAGTTCTTCAAGTCCATCGCTGGTCGAATCACAGCTAGAGTCTGAGGCGACTCTCCTTCGCTTGTTTGGATTTGATCTTGATGGTTTAGGCGCTGTCCTTGTGTCTTTTTCGTTTACAGTCGAATCGCTAGGTGTTTTTTTCTTTTCGTTTTCCTTATCGTATTCTTTTGGTGTTTCCACGGTGGTAAATAACGATAATTTATTAATCGTTTTCCCTAGGGGTTTTTCACTTAGAGATGCCTTGAGTTTAGGAGGAGTTGTTAAATTTCTTATGAATTTCCTTGAATTTGTAATTTGCTTCCTGACAGCTGTATTTTTTGTCTTTTCTTTCCTCTTTGAGTGTGGTACATTTCTTGCTACCTCTCCTTGTCCTTCGACTTGGATGGTGCCTAGGTTCTTTCCGCTCTGGAGGTTTTTTGCTCCTCCAAGGAAAATGCCGAAAGACGCCTTTGAGTTGGAACAGCTTGGTATCATGGGAGGCAAGTCCCAAATACTCGGTGGAACTATGCTTTTCAAGTCATCACTTGGTAAATTCGCATCGTGCGGAATGGGGACCCCTAATCCGTGGGAATGAGATTGCGCTGGATTGGCACTGTTTGTGACCATTTCTTTCGTTTTTATGACTTCCTTTATTGCGCTTGTGTCGGGGCTCTCCTGGTGGAGTGTACTGGGTGGAGTGCAAGCTCGAATGTTATTGTCAGTTGGTAATCCATGTAAAATGGATGGCTCTCCAGGGCTTGTGTCTGGCCGAGTGCCGCTTCCTAGGTTTTCTGGAATTGGAAGTGCTGGATTCTGATTCATGAAAACCTTTTTCATGAAGTTTGACAGGTCGTCCATTTGAGTCCTGGCTTCATTTGAGTTTTTTTCAATTAGCCGAACTATTCCTTTGAGTCCATCTTCTATCTCGTTATGTTCGTTTATCCTTTGCTGTTGTTGAGTAATAAAGTTGAGTTCCATCAGTGATAGTTTTTCAGCTAATTGTCCAATGGTTGCTCCATTATTATGTAATGCTTCATTGACACTTTCGTATAATTTTATGAAAGGTAGGAGGGCTTGCGATGTCGCAGCTAGCACGTTGTTATGTATCTGTATAGCTGCTGCGACAGACAAGTTAGCTTTGGCTTCTGTAATTGACTCCATCAGGCTTGTCCTCTTGTCCTTGCAGTGGCACGTCATTTCTCGTTGTTCGAGTTGTCTGGGCGAGAATTGCTTCCCACAGTATGAGTCTGGAGTTTTCCCCGTATGTGTGATTAAAGGAGTGGAACAGGTTGGAGCATTGTCATCTTTTTTTGTCAAGTGCTTTGCACGTGGTATTACCCCTCGTGGCTTTTCGGGACATCCATCACCGAAATCGTGGGGTCGATTAGATTCTGGGGCGTCCTTCTCCCATCTTGGCAAGATGCCCACTTCATTCTCCTTTTGCACCTGATGTCTTATTATTTTTTTTAGGTGATTGTCACACCCTAGATCCATGGCACTGCGTTGGTCTGAGGTCAGAATTTCTCTGGCACACAGACCATGACTATATTTGTCTTTAGAGAAACTTTTGACTAGCTTCTCTTTCATGGATTCATAATTGGCTTCTAGCCTCATTGTGAGTCTGGCTTCTCGGCCAGCTAAGTCGAAGTCGTTTGTGTTCAATATTTTCGTTTTTTTTTCCGTTGTAGGCACTGAGGTGTCAGTATTTGTTGTATCAACAATCGATGTGATGTTTCTCGCCAGCTGGGTGATTAGTGGATGACTCCTCTGAGTCAATAACAATGGTTCTGAGTTGGCATCGAGTTGATCTGAGGCCTGCTTCCGGAAGTGAAATCTTAATGTTTTGATATTTTTTTGACTGCTAGGTGTGTCTGAATTCAAAAGTTCAGCATCTGTCACATCAAACGGAGAATAAAATGAGTCTTCGCCTTCCTCATTGAGCTCTTCTTGTGTGCGACATTGAGGCTGTGTTTTACTTGAGGCTTCACAGTTTGTTTTTGAGACGTAATGGACATCTCTTTCAGTCTTTGGTGTGATGTCATGTTTGTTCATAGGATTTACAAAGTAATCCTCTCTGCCCGTGGCTAGTGGAGCATCGGGGTGGATGTTGCATTTGCGCCTATCTACGTTATTAGTTGGAGGCTTTGCCTCAAGTTGTTCCGCTGGAACGGCGGCTTCTATGACTAGGCTAAACTTGTCGTTTGACGCTGTAGACTGTGTGCAAGCCCCCTTCGGGGACCGTGCCCTCAGCTCTTTGACGGAAAGTGTTTGTTGTACCTTGGTCGCGTCTGGGGGCAGAGGGGGGGTTTGAGAGGGCTCGCGATGATCTGGCGATAAAGGATCCAGACTTGGCAGACCACGTGTGGCGGGGCTCAACAGGGTAGACTCAGATTCCTCATTTCCCGCGCCCAGGCTACATGAGTTATTAGGTGCCTTAGACTCGGCCACCAGAATATTTTCCTCTAAGTGGGCGGTCGGCGTAATCTGAGGCATTTCCCTCCCAGCACAGTGAATTGTTTGATTTACTTTCGAACGGGCTTGGGAACGTGTGTCCATAATCAAGAAGGTCTTACCTGACAGCTGGTTTCCTGCCGCGGACTGCAGCTGATTGAGCCTCCACGTGCGTTCGGCGATTTAACCAAACCTATTTATTGCAGGGTAGATGTTTTACTGAGATCGAGGTCTGGGATTCATATGCGCACCTCCGCGCAACACCCGCTTAACAGCCCAAGGCCTTTACCCCTATCGGGCTTAACGCCGCTCGGGCGCCTCACTGTTGCAGAAGTAGCACTGAGGGGTCACGTGGTCCTCCACGTGACTGTCACAAGCCACGCCTCCTCCAGGAAGCGTGGAACGGCAAGAGCTGAAACTGCTCGCAATGCCGTGCGGGTCCTTCAGAAGGATAGCGCTCTGAAAGCAGCGTTCTGGTTTAGTTCAAGGTCCTGCACGAGTGCGAAATTCGCGCCGCTCGGGCGCCTCACTGTTGCAGAAGTAGCACTGAGGGGTCACGTGGTCCTCCACGTGACTGTCACAAGCCACGCCTCCTCCAGGAAGCGTGGAACGGCAAGAGCTGAAACTGCTCGCAATGCCGTGCGGGTCCTTCAGAAGGATAGCGCTCTGAAAGCAGCGTTCTGGTTTAGTTCAAGGTCCTGCACGAGTGCGAAATTCGCGCCGCTCGGGCGCCTCACTGTTGCAGAAGTAGCACTGAGGGGTCACGTGGTCCTCCACGTGACTGTCACAAGCCACGCCTCCTCCAGGAAGCGTGGAACGGCAAGAGCTGAAACTGCTCGCAATGCCGTGCGGGTCCTTCAGAAGGATAGCGCTCTGAAAGCAGCGTTCTGGTTTAGTTCAAGGTCCTGCACGAGTGCGAAATTCGCGCCGCTCGGGCGCCTCACTGTTGCAGAAGTAGCACTGAGGGGTCACGTGGTCCTCCACGTGACTGTCACAAGCCACGCCTCCTCCAGGAAGCGTGGAACGGCAAGAGCTGAAACTGCTCGCAATGCCGTGCGGGTCCTTCAGAAGGATAGCGCTCTGAAAGCAGCGTTCTGGTTTAGTTCAAGGTCCTGCACGAGTGCGAAATTCGCGCCGCTCGGGCGCCTCACTGTTGCAGAAGTAGCACTGAGGGGTCACGTGGTCCTCCACGTGACTGTCACAAGCCACGCCTCCTCCAGGAAGCGTGGAACGGCAAGAGCTGAAACTGCTCGCAATGCCGTGCGGGTCCTTCAGAAGGATAGCGCTCTGAAAGCAGCGTTCTGGTTTAGTTCAAGGTCCTGCACGAGTGCGAAAGTCCCCATTGAAAAAAACATTCCCCATTCCCATTTCAGCCCCCATAGGGCTCAATGGGAATGGGGAAGTAGCTAATAACGGTACCCTAATGTGCGGTACCGTTATTAGCTCTCTGGTCCCTTAGCGGCTCCTGCTAAGGGACCTCGTAGTAGGGCGCAAAGGGAGTACCGGCACCGATGTCCTTAACGGTGCCCGGTAACCCTTTGCACCCTACTCTGAATGAGGCCTAATGAATTTTACCTCATCTAAAGCGTGAGCTTTAGTGTTACCCTGCACATCACAGACTCCCTTGTTTACACAGCAGCTCCCTGTTCTGTGCGTCCTTCCCAGCCCCCAGCGCTGGTCTTTCTCCAATCTACGTTTTGCACACACGGCCCAGTGCCCTGCTACCTCCATGTATAGCACTCGTCACCAGCCTATGCAGGCCTCCCCCTCCCGACGCTGCTCCTGCATCTCTACGTTGTACTGCCCCCACAGCATCTTCCCTTTCTGGGTGTCCTAAATAGAGTTATTGGCCCACCCCCCGCCCATCCCCTACTTTACACTGATGGTCTAGGGTACAGACTACAGACCACTATTAATCCTTCAGCGAGGGTCTTTGCCACCTGTAAACGGCCCCAGGGACCACGTAGCTTGGCCCCGGCACCATTACCAGGTGACAAAGGCCCCAAGATTAGTGTTTGTAGTATACTTTGCATTCCAGATTGCATGTGAGATCCTTCTTTTGCATGTGTCAGTGATGCTTCTGTTCTATTTTCTCAGCAGAAAGAATACCACTACCTCAAAGCCAGGTTTCACAATGCCACTTTCGGCTCTGCTGATGCAGGCTAATAGTAAAGTGCAAGCAATAGTTATTTCAACCACTGGCTACTCCGGAGTACTTTCTCACTGTTAAAATGATTTGAATTAATTCAAATGCTTGTGCATTTTTGTTTCTTTATTTCAGAGAATTTCGGCCATGCTTTTGCAAAACTGCCCTGCAGTGGATTTTAAAGGAGATGTTGAGCAACGCTCAGGGGTTAATGTTTGAAGACAGGGATTTGGGAGGGGTATGGATAGCGGTAACTGACTTCTTTTCTTCATTTAAAAGCGCCTTGCAGACTGTGTGCACTATAGTAATAAGAACCTGTTCTGGGGGCTTCTCTGGGTTGTAATGGCCTGAGCCCCAAGATATGGGCCCAAGCGAACCAATAGCCTTGATGCTAGGGCCCGGTGACGTTACAACCTAATGGAGCGCCAGCACGGATGCTTATTGCTATTGACACTACTTTGCACTGCTCTGTGAATCAGGGTGCTCGTTGCCAGTGCAAAGTCACTTTGCACCAGTGCAAACAGTTTGCATTGCGCTAAAAATGGGATGAATCCGGCCCAATAATTCTTCACACCAGTGATGGTAATTCCTATGACATCAACAGGGTCAGGGTTGAAAGCTCTGGCATCACGTCCTGTGACGTCATCAGGTCCAAAGATCATGCAATTTCACTTCCTGTGAAGTCACTGGCACTTGACAACACTCTGGCTCGACATGGCATTTTGGTGATTTTGCCTCAGGTGCGACAGGAAGCCTGGAAAACAGGCATATGCTCTTGTCAGAAATATCAACAGGCACATACAGTAGGTTTTGCTGTCAGGCTTACATAAAACCAACTGTGCAAGGAAGAATGTGCAGACGTACTCCATATGTGTCAGACTTGCAGGGCAGGGGATTCTATTTCCTCATCACGTTCTTTATAATGTGTATATAAAAAAGCTAGAAATAGAAACGTGTACGTTCGGATGTGATATGTGTACCCATGCACTGTTCTGTAAAGGAGACCTTTGTTTGACCAAAGCTTTTTCATTCAATTACATTTGAACATAATATGTGTTTCCAGTACTCACATTACGCGAAGAGTAGTGTTATAGTATGGAGGCACTGAGTCGTCATTTAAATTAGACCTTTATGGTGACTACTGGGACGTATACAGTATTCTCAAAATGTATGAACTATAGACTACAGCAGCTAATTTATCATACCATTGCTGTTTTTAAGAGATACAGAGCACATTATTGTTTGCAGTCACAGGAGGATAGCTCAGGGGCAACGTGCTCGAAGCAAGACGACAGGGAGCAAAGTAGGTTCGATCCCCGGGTCCTGCTTAGAAAACATTGGGTATTAAGTGCCTTATAAATAACCAAACATATCATCTCACAAAGGACATGTTCAATAAGAACTGTCTTAAAAATTGAAACGCAAAATAGCATGACTGCGTTAGAAAGCAAACACGAAATAGAAGATAAGTTGTGAAAAGCAATATTGTAGTAAACCAGATCCCCTCAGAGATTATCACGTGTCCGTGTACAGTCTGCATCTATATGGCCATGGGAAAGCTTTCTTTTGCAGGCACATACCACAGCCGGCATGCGGAGTCTCTTGGGTGCCTCTTCATCAGCTGAGCAGGCAGGACTGCTTCCTGAAACGAGACGCAGGCAGTTCCTGCTGCATGCCAGCCTCAGTTCTGCATCACAGAATAAAACCATGTCTTCTCCCTGCATTCAAAGTCTCTTTCTTATTGGAGTCAGAATAAGTGGAGTGTAAAACATGGCAATTTCCAAGAAGAAAAAAGAAGTATTTATAATGATACGTAGAATTCATATGACGCCTCATTTGTATCACGTGCAAAGCTGCGATAGTTCAAGAATGAGTATAGAAGATTGGTGAGGAAGTTGTCACTGCATCAATACAGAAACAGTTTTTAGATTCTTCTTCTCATTCTCTTGATATATACACGCCATTAAACAAGAAGCAGATAACATATTGCCGAACTAAAATTCAAACACAAACTAAACACACGTTGCAACACCATAGGAGTAGCCGGCTCCTGCCTCTGGAATACCCCGTTTCCAGTCTGCGATCCCTACATTGCCTGACATAACCCCCAAGAGTGCTCTAAAAAACCTTAGCTAAGCATACGTTTGTGACCATCCCAAAAGAGCCCAGGGGTGGCTGATTGCGCACACAATCCAGCAAGACTTCATCTGCCGAGGGAGGGGGTCGACGCTGCAGGCCCCTCACGCATTGAGTCAGAAGTCCATCAACTGTTCTGAGACCACACTGTCCTGCCTCCCTTCAGCCAATGAGGGCTTAGGAGTTCACTCACACAGCTGAGCATTATTGGGGGCCATCTGCCTCCAGGGAGAGTCCTAGGACGGCTGGTAGCACACAGGACTCAGCATGACCTCATTGGACTAGAATGGACATGGTAGGTGCTTGAACTGGTGAAATGGTTAAAATACTCCATTTCCTGTTTCGGGACCTGTCTTCAGACACTTGGAGCTTTTTCGACATGGCAAGGCGTATATGTTAATATATGTGTATGAATCACAAAAGTTAACCACTGACACAATATAATTAATCACCCAAGGATCCAATCTTCATGGAAAAGGCATCCCAACTTTTTTCTACCCAGGAAAAATCTGCTATGGTACTGTCATAAAGAGCATGAATGCATTTCGGATATTATATGTTATGTTTTATTATATATTGATGATAATGAGACCCAACTTTCATCAAGAACTTAAACCTTTCTATCAAGCGAGAAACTGTGTTCACTTATAATCTCCAAAGACTGTATTCACACTCTCCTTTTTAAATGTATCATCAATGCACCTGCTACACACAAAGGTTCCATCCAACAAACAACGAAATGTGATTAAAAACAAATAAACGAATTATTGGCTTGCTCCAATGGATGGTGTTGTGGAAAGGCTCATTAACTAATAATGTCATTTCTCACTGAAGGGCTAGAGACTAAGGGCCTCATTACGACCCAGGCGGTAAGTTACTGCCTGGGTCGTACCTTTACCACCATGGCGTAAACTACGTTTACGCCATGGTGGTTGGCGGACTTACTGCCCCATTCCGAGGTTGGCGGGGCGGTAAATCCCCAATCCCCATTTACCCTTCCCCATTCCCATTTTTGCCCCATAGGGCATAATGGGAGTGGGGAAGGCGTTAATTACGCCACCGTAAATTACGGTGGCGTAATTAACAACATGGTCCCTTAGCGCCATGGATTTTAACACCTGCTAAAAGCAGGTGTTAAATCCGCCATGGCGCTAAGGGACCTCGGAATCAGGCGGTAAGGGTCGGCGCTGTTTACGCTGCCGTAAACCCCTTACCGCCTGGGTCCTAATGAGGCCCTAAAAAGTGAATTTCTCTTGCTGTATCACTCATGGCCGTGCCCAAGTTTTACATTGACTTATCTATTCAGCTGAACACCCAGATAAACTAACTACACCTGGGGTGCTTGAGTGATCAATGGATCACATGATCCCACTTATTCTGTGTCACAGTTGTAGATAAGTCAGTGAAAATAGGTTTTGTATAGTTATAGCTCCCTTTGAAAATAGGCTTAACACCAAAAGTCCATAGGAGTGTAAATACCCTTTTCTGGGTCAGCACATCCATTTGGTTCACGTCAGGTTATAAAGCAGGACACCAAATCTAAGTTCAATTGTGACAGAAGTGACCATTTAAGCCTCAACCTTATGTTAGCATTAAGTCAGCAAACTTATACTCAACACCAGCAAGATCATCCATTGTGTGGTAATCGGTACAAGGTCTTTCAGTTCAAAATGGTCTCACATTTCATGTTTCGAGGCCATTGCGCTGACACCCCTCTTCTTTTCACTTAGGGGGAGGTACATACTGTGGTTCACCGTTTCCCAAGGTATGGCAAATGGCCTCCTGTGTGAGCTCCCTTGCAATGTCCTGTGGAGTACATTTGAGGCACTTTTCAAACGGTAAGATGACCTGCATTTCTGGACTAGTTCTCACTGGATAGTTAAACCCTTTCCCGCGTATGGATTACTGCACCCTGCCACTCAGCACAACCTGCAGACTCCCTCGCTATCCCTTCCTTGCTTGTGACAAGTTCAATTGAAAGTCCTAAAGTGCAGCGCAGGGGAGTGGCCTGAGCTATGGCATTTGACTTGACTGCTTAACATTATTTTTTCCCGAGTGAGTTCTCATCTAAGGCCTCACCAGAAACGCACACCCAGGAGGTACCGCTGAGTAATCCTAAGCCTCTCAGGGAAAGGCTTCCCAAAAGGCACCATGGCTCACAGGAAAGTCTCCTTGCATGTTTGGCTGTGAGTGCTCCCCTGGCTGGTGGCCTACATTTTGAAATTATAGTGGGACCGTGGGGTTGTCCCTACTGGAAACCCCCATGTGAAATACAGTAATGAGTCCAACAGACCAATGTTGCGTCATGCAAGAGTGAATGAGATGCAGTTGTTACTTTACACGTTCATGGCTTCTTCCTGGATTGAAGAGGTGTGGGATGTTTTTACCCATGCATCCGAGCCCTACCACAAAAACTGTGCAGTACTGGCATTGAAAACATCATGATGGCCAGAGCTTCCCAGAAAATGCCCAGGGAAATGCATGAAGAATAGGCTGCCACCCATTTTTGCCGATGTTATGGGCACAGAAGGGCACTGCCTAAAACCACCATTGGACTACCCACACAGTAGCCTGAAACCATTGGGAATGGCAATGCTGATTGCCAAAAGCAACCTAGAACTGTGGGGAATTCATTTTCTTAAATCCCCAAAATGATTGCATTACCAGTACTCACCACTATCAGAAAGCCGGCGTTTTAAAACCACCAGACTTTTGTGTAAAACTGAATAAATGAACCCAAAGCAGGCCAAAGAAAGACTTACTGAGAGGTGGATACAATGTAAAGTTATATTCTGAAGTGACTTGAATGTTCATAACAAGACTGGCTGAGCTCTGCAGGTCTGCAGCAGCCTAACTGAAACTGGATTTAAAACTACCAAAAATCGAAAATGTTTAAATTAACTGAGTGACCTACTTTTGAGTGTCACATAGTTTGTCACTGTTGAAATGTCATAGTTTTGAACTTAGAATCAGCATTCTAGCTGCATATGTAAACATTGTCTTGACTTAAACTGGGGAACAAAAAGTGACATTTTATCTGAAACCTGGCTTAATGAAACTGAATTCTGCCCACCAGCTACCCCTGACAGGAGTTGAGACTTGCACAACAGCTGTGTTCCCAGGCCTAGCTGCCTTTTGCTGTTCCCACCAAAAGGGATATGACACTTCTCTGATTGAATTACCTGGGCTCTGCAGGAAATTGAACAAATCCCTGTCCTGACTCAGGCAAATGTTTTATTATGGGGGCCGTAAAAGTGGCTTCCTCCTGGAAGGAAAGGGGAGGAGCACTGCCTGTGAGAGCAAGCTGGCTTGGCAGAACTGGAAAAACCAGAAATTCAACCTTGTGCTGGGGGGAAACCACACCCCTTTGGGGCCAGAACATAAATCTAAAAAGATGGATCATTCATAGAATGGACTTGTGAAAATGTTATAAGTGATATCATTATTCTTGTGATTTTTCTGTGCACATTTGAAGACGTGTTAGGACCCGGTGGTATGTTCAGGGGGGTTTTTAGCGGAAAAGAGGATATTACTCTAAATGTATGTATGTTAAAAATCTGACACTCCACCACCTAATGCCCACATGCTTTGCGAACATTTGTGTAAATGCGGGGACAAATCCAATATTGGTAACCCGACCAAAAAGTGAAATATGTTGCCATTTTTGAACCCAAGCTCCTAGAAACAACAGAATTGGAACAGGGGCTACCATCAGTAAATGCATGATGTTTGTATGCAATACCAAACAACTGTCTATCGGGGAAGTATGTATTTGAATCAAATATAGATTTGTGGGCAAACTGACCAGGGGAGGATCCTCTGACCCATAAAACCTACAGCATCACTCTGACTCACAGTTCCTTCCCCAATCATGGGAGAGGGGAGAATTGGGCCAATGACAAGTTAAAAGAGGGGCTGGCTAGTGATGCTGCACACACACCCACTTTCAAAAGACATAAAAAGAGCCACTGGAAGCTAGAGAGGACATTCTATTCCATCTGCTGCGGGACGCTCTGCCGGGAAAATCCATACTTTACCTCCATCAACCTCCAGAGAGCCAACATAGAGACTTCAATCTATCCACCTTCAGAGACCAAGACTTTACTTCAGAATTTGTAGCAGAGAGGTCAACGACAAGCTAAATCCCTCTTTAGCAGGCCTCAAATCATTGCAACTATTCACAGCCAGGCGAGCTGTTTGAATTCTTTGCAAGAACTCTTGCCATTTGCCAGAAAGCAGTGTTGTATCCAGAGAGAGACCAGCTAAACCGGAGACCGCTGTATCCGGACCCACAGACCTGATCAGAACCAGAGACCCAGACCAGACCAGCAGAGTAGAGCTGACCCAGATGCTGTGCGCAGAGACCGTTCGTGGCGAGTGAAGAAAACCCGCTGACCAGATCTGTGGCAAGGCCTATTTCTAAATATATTGTGAGTACCTAGCAGAACTGTGCAGAACCAATCTCTTAGTTAAAATAATATAATTCAATCTATTTTAATCTAACCAGAACTGCCTCCTAGAAGTTGTCACCTGTCATTTGCAAAGCTGTCACCTGTCATTTTCTAGCTGCAAGCTGTAACCTGTTGCTTTGAACTTTTAAAATTTCAAATCCAAAAAACTACCTTTATTTAATCGTCCGTATCTCTGGAACCGTTTGGGCTAGGAACTTGGTTTAACGTTCCTCTGAAAGCTTAGAATCTCAGCTTTCCAACACGCCTAGAACCTACTCCTCATACTTTTGCCGTAATCACGATTCTCACACTCGCGAATTTTACCGCGATTTGCAATTTGGTTAAAAATCCAGCCACGTGTGAAAACAGCAGCTTCATTGCTTTCCTTTGCCAAAAATTCGTTTGACCTGCTAGTTACTCCTAGATCCTTGCTAAAGTGAGCCTGAACTCATCCCAAGTATATTTCACTCACCCTGAACCTCCTAAAGGGAATTAAAACATTTTTCAGCATATTTCTCATTGCATTGTCACCATATTCAAAGCATTTTGCCTGTGTTTCAAAACTCCTATCTGTTGTATAAGCTGCTGGGGGGGGATTGAACTGAATTCTATTTGATTGCATTCCTAAGAACTGTGTCATCTTCATCTCCTTACAGTGCATAAAAGGGGGGGTGAATTGTCCAAGAAAGTGATTACATTGGGCCTCATTCCGAGTATGGAGGTAAGGGATAGCGGCCACCGGTAACGAGACCGGTGGCGGTAATCCCTTACCGCCATACTCCGAGTTCCCTTTGCGCCCTCGCCCTTAACGCCTGCTTTGAGCAGGTGTTAAAGTCGAGGGCGCAAAGGGGCCTCCAAGCCAATAACGGTGACCGTAATGAACGGTCACCGTTATTTGCATCTTCCCCATTCCCATTGAGCCCTATGGGGGCTCATTTGGGAATGGGGAAGAGCCTTGGTGAATGGGGAATTACCGCCCCGCCAACCTTGGAATGGGGCGGTAATTCCGCCATCCACCAAGGTGCTGCCGGTCCGGCGTCAACCAAGGCGTTAATAGCGCCATTGGTTAGCGCCGTACTCGGAATGAGGCCCATTGTCTTTTGCTGAAATCATATCAAGTTATTTTCTGTACTGCATTTCATTCCACATTGCATCCATTTGAAACCATAAAAGTATTGTTGCTATCGTATCCATCCTATAACCACTCATCATTGATTATAAAGAAGTGTGCTAGTGCCGGACTATCCATTATTGATTACTGCTCAGATTAAGTGTGTTATTCAATTATTAATTTATTATAAAGTGTGATATATATATATATTGTTTAAATTATCAAATAAACCGTTTAAACTTGCAAAACAGAACTACTTCGTGGCTCAGTGGGGTCAGGGGATTCCAAGAGAGGGGTGTTATATAGGGGTAGTCATCCAGAACGCATGAACTGGACGTAAAGATATATCAATAAGGGTTTCCATTCAGTATCCCAGACTAGGCATTGACTTAGCTGTAGTGTTGAATTGAATCCTCTTACAGAGGGCAAAAGGTTCATCCCTGGGGATTGATGCATCTCATTTCTTATTTGTCCAGCCACTTTAGCCTCCCACTCCTGGCAAACATAGGAAGAGAGAAGGGAATTTGAACTTAAGACGTCAGCATCTAAAATATGGTGTTTATTTCTCTTTTGTCATTATACAAAACAGAAATGTAATTGCTCTACGTTCCAATACTCACACACTACTTTAGCTCCTATCGTTCAAACTCACATCTCTTTTTTACTCAATCCAGTCATCTCTCTAGTTACACTGTTCCTAATAAAAAGGTACTCACAATCACGAACCATTACATGTCTAAATAGTATTCTGGTAATATGGTCTAACATCAGTTAGGACAATTATAATGTTTTAGAATCACAAGTGTCAACACTCATGGAGTCTTTTTTTGTTCATAAAGAAAATCTTCCCAATTGTCATGGTAATGCATATTGGTTCAAATATTGTAGATGAATTGTAAAACCTTGCAGCTAATACAGCATGATACAACCTTTCACCATTTCATACTGCTACCTAGGTCTTCTCAAGTCTCACCCGCCCGTCTGCTCCCTCATTTGCAGGTGGCATGCTCTAGTCTAAGCCATCACTGTTGCTGTCCGTGGAGAGGAAGAGTATCAGTGCCAGAACTGGACTTCAAATCCATACCTGCAAGGAGAGCCCAGGAAGATGACAGGGTATTTTTTGATGGGCTGTCCCCGATGTTTTGGTGCTACTTAAAGGTCTGAATGGATGCAGCCCTGCGACTGGGAATCTGGCTGCCACACAGACCCCAGGATTCCTATTTAACACACCATTTTGAATCCATACCTTGATGAATCTGGGGAGAGTCCTGAACGCATGAAGAATCCAACCCACACAAATTGTTCAGAAGCTCTGCCATATCGTGCACACACCAGCCTTTTTCCAGAGACCACAGGATGACCAGCTGATGCCTCCTTCCCTTTACCCAGTTGGACCAGTTGAGACAAAAGCCCTCAGGTCGCCCTGCCCTGAGATGCCTAGCTGTAATCCCAGCTCAGATTCTTTCTTGACAAAGGCCCTCATTACAACACCGGCGCTAAACCATGGCGCTATTAGCACCATGGTTGGTGCCGGTGTTGTAACGGGTCCGCCATGGTTCAATGGGGAATTACCACCCCATTCCAAGGTTAGCGGGGCGGTAATTCCCCATTGAACCATGGCCCTTCCCCATTCCCATTTTCGCCCCATATGGCTGTATGGGAATGGGGTGTTACCAGACATTTGGTCGAAAAAAATTGGTCGACCAGACAAATGGTCGAACCAATTTAGTCGAAAAACAAATGGTCGAATTTTTTATTTTTTTATTTTCACCCCTTTTTTTTTTTTTTTTTTTGGGGGGGGGCCCCTTTTTCTAAAAACCCATTTTTGTAAAAAACGAAAACCCGAAAAATAAATATATAATTAAAAAAAAAATTCGACCATTTGGTTTTCGACCAAATTGCGTCGACCAAATGTCATTCGACCAGTTTTAGGTCGACCAAATGTCTGGACACCGGAATGGGGAAGGCGCTAAGTACGGTACCGCGAATTGCGGTACCGTACTTAGCACCGAGGTCCCTTTGCGGGTCCTTACTTTGTTAAGGTCGTGTCCCGCAAAGGGACCTCGTAATCAGGCGCTAATGGGTTAACGGCGCTGCAGCCTTTTACGGCGCCGTTAACCCATTAGCGCCACGGTCGTAATGAGGCCCAAAGTGTGGATACTAGGCCACTGACATCAATGCCAGACAAAATACTACTACTAATACAACTACTACTACTACTACTTCTACTACTACTAATAATAATCGCTGTGGTCAGCTTCATTGTCATAATTCAATATGAGATTCAATCACAATATCAACAACCAAGACTGCTGATAGCACTTCAAAGGCTTTGTCAGTCTCTCCTTGCTACTGAAATGTCAAGGATGGCCTAGATCCCAGAGGAAATGTACCAACTGCCGATGTATAACATTTGAAATTTTTAGAAGAAACAGCCCACTTGCTAAATAGTAGGACACAGCATTCATCGGAGCAACACTCCTGCTACATTTGAACTTGTAACAAAGTCACTGGACCTCATTACAAGTCTGGTAAAACCGGCAGGCTGTCGCCAGACTCGTGATGAATTACCGCCGCCTGACTTTCCGGAATAAACGGGGCATTACAGCCCCAGTGGTCCAGTAAGTCAGACGGCGGCAATTGTTACTCCCCATTCCCATTGCGTCCCGTAGGACTCAATGGAAATGGGGAGGACGGAAGCACTGGCACTGTGCGCAACAGTGCCGGTGTATCCGTCAAAGTCTGCAGGTGGGTGCCGTTCTGCCTGCCAGGGTCAGACCTGGTGGGCGAAACGGCACCTGCCAGCAGACTTGTAGTTTTCCGGCCCGGAAACAACGGCACCGGTAAACTTACCGGCAACGGTAAACTTACCGGCACTGTTGTTTCTGGACCAGCAAACTTGTAATGAGGCCCACTGTCTTTAAAACAGAGAAACCTGATAGCAAGTTTATATAAAGTGACATTGGGCTACTCACTGATTAGGCCCACCTATTGAATGGTAGCACCAAAGATACCTTCACAAAATACTTTTGCTATATTTAAACACGTTAGTGTGGTTTGTTCATCAAGGAAAGACCTATGCACAATATCCCACATTGCATCAGCCAGAGTATAATATCCCATATTGTATCAGCCAGAGTATAGACCTATGCACAATATCCCACATTGCATCAGCCAGAGTATAATATCCCATATTGTATCAGCCAGAGTATAGACCTATGCACAATATCCCACATTGCATCAGCCAGAGTATAATATCCCATATTGTATCAGCCAGAGTATAGACCTATGCACAATATCCCACATTGTATCAACCAGAGTATCTAATCAAGTCAAGCCTTTGTTGATGCACTTTAACTGCAATAGAGCACAGACCCTGATGAACTGCAAAGCTAATCGTATTTTTTATGGGTATTGAGCACAGTGTACACCGAGAGATTCCACCAAACATTTGCTGGGGTGGTTCACTAACTGGGGACGTCCCTCTCCAATCGAATCTGGCTTTCTGGATCTCCCTTAATTGTCCTCAGTCACCAGACACCACTGTGGTTGTGCAGCCAAAGCACAGCCCTTAGGAGTTTATGTAGGGCATCAGATAACCCTATCACATCTTATGACTTTAAATAACGGAAATGTCCTTCATTCAAAGTTACCAAAATAGAATACCCTGTATCGTTTTAAGGTAAATACAGACATGTATCACCTTTAAACCTTAAAAGATATTCTGGGGCAGTTCTTAGTTTAATGTGGACTAACATGGGTTAAACATGAAAACAGAGTCAAGCGTTATACATTGAAATCCACCGTGTTCTTGAGCAGACTTTGCATAAAAGCCAGAGTATTGGTGGATCAACGCTTATCTCACATTTCGTTTTAGTGTTTTGAAGTCTCTGTACTCTTTCACTATTTAAATAAAGCAACACATTCACTGGGCATGTTGATTTCATAATTGTAAGGGTCATTCTCTTGTCTGAATTTGTTATCAGGTTAATGTTGGTAATTGATCCAACTTTGTAAGGACATTGTGGTCCAGTGCCCCAGGTCCAAAGCCATTGTTTCACTGCTAGGTACATTTGCCGGCGATTTAAACTGGGCTATTGTCCTGCTGCAATATAATTGTTTACAGAAAGTGCTATCAATAATTTTCTATCTTCTGTGGGTATTATGCAAAGTAGTGCATTTCCAGAATGGATCCTTTTTTCGTGCATGTCTTAATTTTCTTTCTAGGGTGAACATGTTTGGTGATCATGAGATAAGGTATTGATGTATCTCTCGCTTTTCTCGCTTACGTATACTTATTCTATCCGTGTATCACCGTGCTTACTCTGATGTTGGACATTTATAAGCACTCTGAGTGACCTTCACTGAAGTCCTGCTAACAACAAGCATTGACAAAGCCAGCAGTTTTGGCTCGTGTATAAGAATAAGGGATTTACTAGGCCCTGCTATTAGATGCCCATGTATTTGCACCATTTTGCACCTGCTACCATCAGTGGCCAGGTAATGCCACTAGTGCAGTGCCTGGCAAGTGCCTTTCTCGTGACTACACAAAATCCCAAACTGTTGGCATTGCCAGTGCTCGTTTTTTCATTTGACACCTTTGAGTGACACTCAACGGGCTACCCAGAGAGCGATACATCTATTGCTATAGTTACCGATGGGCTGTGACATACATTGTACATTGCAGGCATTGGTATCGTGAGTGTACACCCATTGGAATGCCTCAGCATCTTTCTAAACAGCTCAAAAGCAGACCTGACATTTGTCAGATGAGCACCCTCTACCAATGGCTCACCTACTACTTGTCTGTAGTCGGCTTCAGGACTCTGTGCCAACACAGATTTTGCCCTCTTCTACCATTCAGTATTTCATCAGAGCTGATGTCTGGAATGTCTCGGTGCCATATTCTTTGAGGATTCTGCCATCTATTCACAGTTGCAATGTGAAGAATACAATCCACGTCTGTGGCATCACCTCATAGTGCTGCTGGTGTGTTCTCGTGTACTTGTTGGGGACATTTCTCAAGTTTTCTTTTCAGCCAGCTGCTCTTGAGCATGCTCATTTAGTTTGGGCTATTAGTTGTTGCTTGCAACACCTATACGCCAAAACTATTGCATTATAATACACATTGGGAGGAATGGCACATGAAGAGGGACACAAAGCTTGAAGGTGTCTTTCCCACCCATTGACTGCCCATGGCCTTGCTAATCCCTATGACCATTCCCACCCAGTTCCTTGCTTTAATCAAGCCTTACCATAAAACGTTGTACTCAAATTGCCTGCCAGTGTTTTTTCAAAGCAGTCTTCTGAGAGTTAATGACTTAACTGGAGTTGTAAACCCGCTACTGGTGTAATAAAAATTACTTAACCAGATCTGCCTTCAGCCACTCGCGTGACCTTCACTGAAGTCCTGTAAAAAAACAACCATTGGCAAAGCCAACAGGTTTGGCTTGTGTATAAGTATTAGGCATTTACCGGGCATTGCTATTAGATGCCCAGTTACAGGCACCATTTTGCACCTGGTACCATCAGTGGCCAGTTAATACCACTACGACTGCCTGGCAAGCGTCTTTCTCATGACTACATACAATCCCAAACTGTTGCCATTGCCAATGCTTGTTTTTTATTTGACACCTTTGAGTGACACTCAAATGGCTACCCAGAGAGTGGTAAATCCATTGCTATAGTTACAGATGGGCTGTGACATACATTGTACATTGCAGGCATTGTTATCGTGAGTGTACACCCATTGGAATGCCTCAGCATCTTTCTAAACAGTTCAAAAACAGACTTCACATTTGTCTTAATGATACATTCCAATAAGACAGGCTAGCAGCCTGCCTTGTATTTTCTTGATGTCATAGAAAGAGAAGATAACAGCAGGTCTTACCCACCACAAACTAGTGTTACAGAGAGCTTCCTTCTGCTAGTCCTAACACCATTTATACAATAGGAGAAAAAAGAGCTAAACCCGCCTCTCTGTGTCATGGGCAGTGGGAGTGGGTGGAGCAATGAAATCACAGCAAAGTTGAGCTGCAGTATTGCTGGTCTGCATCTACCCCACCAGCATCCCATCTTGTGCTGTCCATGGCCATGGGAACAGGGTGCTGGACAGTCCAGGAGCGTACAGTGACAATCCACTCTTTAAAAAAAAAATATTGGCATCAATTGATTTAAAACAAAACCTTAGATGCAAAACACAGAGACATAAAACTGAAATGACATTGAAAAAGGCAGTGAGATTTTTAAGGAAGAAAGAATTGAGAAAACAAAATAAAAAAATAAAAAATAAAAAAGGGGAAGAAGAAAAAGAAACAAAAAACAAAAAAAGTTACTCTCAATTGCAATTATGATACAACATTTCACATTTCAGAAATTAGGAAGTTTCAGAAGGGGCCAAGCCCCCGAGGTTCAATGAGTGAGAGGCTGTGTTTTATGTCTTTTGTGTCCGTTAGCTCTAGAATGCGAAAGATCACCTTCACCAGATTCAGGGGCGCCACCGTCGTAGACAGCCTTGCCGCCCCACTTTTAAATTGGCCACCATTCTTCCAGTGTTCTGGTAGCTGATTCTTCAAATAATTTTCCCAGGAACCTGGCTCTCGTGTCTGTTAGTGGTTCACAGAACATAACTAAGTGCTTCAAGGCTTCTACCCCTTTTCTGCAGATTCGGCATGTAAGGATCCTGTCCTCCCGGCCTTCTTTCTCCTTTCAACGGTCTCCCTGGTAGGGAATAGATTTAAGCGGAATCTCAAAACATTCTGCCTTTCCACCTGAGATGGAAACCTCTCCAGGTATGGTGGGACAGTACCTCTTTTAAAGTGTTCTTCCGGACCCTGATGTGCCATCTTGTAGGACTTTAGTAAGGATCCAGTCCAAGTCCAACAACTTTATCTTGACCCCAGTCGGATTGACCAGTAGTAATTCTTCAAACTGTGCGATGTTTTTTAATATGGAAAGACACGTTCCTCGCCAGATGTTTAAAGTAGGTATCACTTTGCCTCGATTTCCACATTGAGCATCGTGAAGCCACATTTCCCTGGCGGATCCAGGCATTTCCGATAAAAACACAGTGATTTCCACACCATCAAAGAATACATGGATGATAGACCCAATTCTCTCCTTATGAGTACTATTGGGAGTGAGTTTGGTAGCTGCATACCTCTCTTCCAAAAATAACCCCTCCAGGCACGGCCACACCTTTGGACTGATGAAGAGGTTTGCTTCTGCTGCATAAGCGAGAATGGGAGCAACTTTCATTTTGTTAAAGTCAATTAACGGCAACCACGAAAATTCGCAGTAGTTATGTTTGATGAAAGCTGCCTGAGAGGCCACATTTTTTGCTTTACTTCTCAACTGGGCTACACCAGGAGCATTGTTCCAACTGTCATTCAGGGTTATCCCCAGGTACACCATCGATGAGACCACAGGGATTAGATCACTGTTCAACTTCCAATGGAATGTTTTGAGCTTTCTCGACCTTCCACTATCCCCCAGAATGAAGACTTTAGATTTCTTTGTATTGATCTTAAGTGCATTTTTTTAACATATGTATCCAGTGCCACTAACTGCCTCTGAAGGCCTATTTCAGTTTGGTTCAACAGCAGAAGTTCATCTGCAAAATGTTGACGGCCGACTGCGGTCCCTGCAATCCTCGGCGTAAAGCATCTCAGTAACTCAAATGACTCTTCCACGTCTGATATAAAGAGGCTGAAGACTGCAGGTGCAAGGCGACAACCCTGCTTCAGCCCATTCTCAGATTTCAGCCTGATTTTCAGTGGGGTCTTGTTATGTAGAGCCTCCATTGCTTCTCTCAAGTGAGGAGGACACCCTCACCTTTTCAGTTTGTTCCAGAGGATTCTCCGGTCAACTGAATCGAAGGCCTCTTCTAGGTCAATCAATGCAATGTAAATGGATTTGATGGTTCTCCGGTTTACCATACATTTCAGTACACTGATGATAAAAATGTTAAGGGCTGTGCCGATCCACTTACGGAACCCTGCCTGCCAAGTGTCCTGGTGACCAGAGACCAAGCTCCACGCATTCAGGGGCCCCAGAATGACTGCCGCAAAGCTCTACCAACCACATCAAGAAGGACGATAGGCCTATAGTTCTTGGGATTAGACCTTTCACCCTTCTTGAAGATCGTAACAACAATTGATTGCGTCCAAGACAACGGGATCTTTTTTTCCTTCTTGATGGTCTTGAACAGTTATACCATAAAAGTTGCCCATTTGTCTGGATCTTTTCTTAGAATTGCGTTGGTCAGGCCGTCTGGCCCCGCCGCCCTTGACACGTTGGATTTGTTTATAAGGTCTAGAATGTCTTGTTTATCGAATTTAAACTCCCATAGAGTATTTGAGATGATGTGGAGCTCAATGGGACCCGGGACACTGATCTCATAATATTTTGTAAAGTGATCCTCCCACTGCATTGCTGAGACTGGGTTTACAATTCTTGAGTCCTCGGGGGTGTTAAGATCATTCATCAGTTTCCACACTCCGGCAGTGTTCTTCTTAGATACTAGATACAGCATTCATTCGCTGTAGTGTTGGTAAACTAAGTACCTATGTTGACGCAGCCAATTTTTTAAAGTGATTTCAGTCTTTTTAATCTGGCTAGGTTGTCCGGTGTCTGTTTTCTTTTTATAGCAATCTTCTTTGTTTGTTAAAAGCTCTTTTTTGGTCACTATTTGTTCATCGAAGGCATGTCTGGCTTTAACTTTGGACCTTTTATTGTGCCGGCCTCTTTCCTTGAAGGCGAGAAGTATTTCCGGATAATTAAGGCTGCCCCTTTGTCACATGAATTCCCCGAGCTCAACTCCATCAGGGAGTTCATTAGGGGTAGCATGTCTCTTGGTCTTATTTTTAAACGGTTGCCAGCCGGTGTGACCTCGTAGTGAGTGCCTTGCTAGTGGTAGACTATTGAAGAGGTCACCCAGTGATTGACCTTCAGCTCCTGGAGTTTGTGGTCGCTTCGATCCGTGTTTTTGACAGTTAAGGATAGAAGTTTTCCAAACAGGCTTTCAGTAGCGAAGATGTAGTCCAATGTGCTACCTTCTGCCCCCCGTTGCCATGTTATGGCTGCCGGCTTATCGCACACGATGCTACCGTTTGCCATATGGATGTTTCTCTCCGAAAGTTCTTTTCAAAGTCGAGGCCTCTTTTCACGTTGTCAGACGCGTTTAGGGGTATTGTTGATGTTTTGAGACTTTCTTTTTGAAGCACTCCATGTTCGTGTCCCCACACAGTAGGACGTCCAGGTTAACCCATTCCGCCCTTGCGTTGTCAATAGATCTTAATATTGAACCTCTTAAACTCTGATCTGACCCCTGGCCGGCCCTCCAGTATATGTTGCAGATCAACAGCTTCCAGTAGTCAGAGAGATTAGAAGCCCTGTTAGTTTTAACTGTTGTAAATTGAGTCCATGGGTTAAGGTTTATAGATGAGATTACAACCAAACCACTTGAACATTTAATCCCCGTTAATGACCTTTAAGCCTCTTCAAGGCTGGATTTATGATGATTTCATACCCTTCCATGAGAGGCGATTCTCTGAGCCAGGTTTCCTGGAAGCAAAACAAATCGTACTTCATCATGTTAATCGTGCTGTTTCCAAATAGATGAGATAACCCACTCGTGTTCCAGCTAGTTAAGAAGGTCTCTTTTTGGGGGTCTGGGAAGCATGTCTTCTGGCATTATGATTTTGTTGCCAGCGATCCGGCCTGCCAGCTCCAATCCTCACAGCTGCCCACCGAGGCGTTGTTACATTTCTTCAAGTGGACTGATCTCTTTCCACTTTAAACACTGATTGTGAAGTCTTCCTTGACCACTTCATTCTGCTTTTTTAGTTGACGGAGACCTCCTAGGGGGCCGTGGGATGTAGCACCTTTCATTTCCCCCTCATCCTCAAGTAAAGTGACATCCGAACCCTTTGTTTCGGTGGCCAGTTCCTTCAACACAAAGCCATGGGTGTTCAACTTATGCCCCTCTTTCATGAGAAGGCTCTTGGTTTTCCAAGAGTCTATGTGCAGAATGACATTTCAAAGCAAGCTTCTTTGGGAAACTCTATTAAGTCGATGTCCTGAAAACTAACAGAAGCAAGAGATGATACACTGGACAACAATCTTATTACATTAGCCCTATTCATTACAAGGTTGTCCTTGAGGGCCAGTGTTCTTTTCAGAGATAATCTGAACTTGTCCTTGATTGTTCCGATGTCGGAGAGAGGATTTACTATCTTGTTGTTCAGATCACCTTTTTCTATTTCACCTTTGTCCGCCCATGAAACAGATCTTCTTGATGTCCCGTCTGAGTTGAATCTATGCGTCGTGCCTGGGCGAATTGCCTCTGCACCTTCCACCTTCGTCGATTTTAAGACACACCTCCTTTGGTCCAATGTCAAGACCCGAGACTGTCTCTTATACTGTGCACTGCTCCTTTTCACGGTTGGTGAGTGGGCGAAGAGTGCAGCAATACTGCACTTTACTTCCACAGCCAGGCTTTCTTCACTGCCAGATGTGGGGGAAAAGTGCAGCATTTCTGCTCAATGATCGCATTCAGTTGCACTGAAGAGGAGCTGGGCACATGGAGAGGTAGTGGCAGCAGCAGTGTGGCAGTGCATGCGATGTCAACGGTAATCCTTAGCAAGGGGGCATATGCTAAGTCGGTTGATCGAAACATATGGAAAAGAGGCAAATAGCTGAGCAGTCAATACCCTCTTTGGCAAAGTGGTTATACTTCTTCCTCCATGTTGGCCACCTTTTAAGTCCCCCTCCCATGACCAGGAACAATGGGGTTAGTGATGCAAACGTCAAACTCACTGAGTGTGTCAATGCTTGTTTTCCTGGAAGCCAGTGTCTCTTGAAGTCATGGTGTATTGTTTTTTCAGGGGATAGATTTGCTGAGGGTAGAAGATAGTTGATGAGTTTGTGAAACACCACTTTTCAACATCTCGTGTTTTGAGAAAAAGGAAAATTGGAATATTGCGGAATAGTGTTTTTCCCACTCCCTTCAATTAAAACAATGGGTACTTTGTTGGTACAATGGGTACTAGAAACTGGGGAGATATTTAGCTTCCAGCCTAGCAAACAGGAAACCATTCAGGCTCTAATACTCCAACTAAAACCGACTAAAGATCTAGCATTTCCTATGCCAGCTTGTACTGCTATCAGTCTGGCTCCTAATCTTACCCCACTCATAACAACTTTTTTGAATAAATAACTTACAGAAGGCTATGTTCCTTGTGCTCTCAAGAGCGCACTGGTAAAACCCTTACTGAAAAAACTAAATTTAGACCCCAAGGTACTTAAAAACTTTCGCCCGGTAGCTAACTTATGTTGGCCCATTAAAATCCTGCAGAAAATAGTCTGTAATCAATTCCAACAGTTCGTGGACAGTAAAGACATAGTGGATGAACACCAATCAGGATTTCGCCCTAATCATGGGACAGAGTCGGCTTTGTTAGCAGTCCAGGATGACCTATTGGAAGCAGCACATAGGGGAAGCAACTCAATATTGTTGATGCTCGACTTATCTGCAGCATTTGATACAATCAACCACAAGACTGTCCTTCAACGGATTAAAAACATCAGAAGAGCAGACAAAGTGGTGGTGGACTGGTTTGACTCCTTTTTACAGGATGGAACACAGTGGGTTAGCCTGGGAGCATTTCTCTCAGAACTAATACAACTGAGGTGCGGAGTGCCTCAGGGGTCAGAACTCTCTCCCCTGATCTTTAATTTGTATATTCGACCACTATTTGATATCTTGAGGAGAAACGGCTTACGATTTCACTCATATGCAGACGACATACAGATTTATGTGGAGACAGACAATCTGTCGGAGGCATTTGAGATGATAGACCGTTGCATGCAAGATGTAAAAAAGTGGATGGCCTGCAATCAATTACAACTTAATGCAGGCAAAACAGAAATAATTCTGTTTAGATCAGAAAAGAAAAATAGAGAGGAAGATACAAACTAAACCCCGCAAATCCTGGGAGTAAGCATTCTATTCTCAAGCAAAGTAAAAAATCCTGAGTGCACCTGGCAAGAAAATCTGGCCAGTGAAGCCCAGACAGGGGCAAAAGTAAAATCAGTATACTATTCGCTGCGATTGCTCAGAAATGTGCTCCCTTTCTTAACATCTCAAGATCTTCCAGTAGTGGTGGGAGCTCTGGTTAACTCCCACCTTGACTACTGTAACAGTCTTCTGACGGGGATTCCGAGGAAACAAATGCTAAGATTGCAGAGGGCTCAGAATGCGGCCGTTAGGCTAATAGCTCACCTGGACAAAAGAGATCATGTGTCCACAGCCAGGAAATCGTTCACTGGCTGATGGTGGAAGATCGTATTAAATTTAAAGTGGCATGCCTGGTGTACAAGTGCTATCACAAACTTGCATCCCGATATTTGAACACCAGATTTCGACACTATTACCCAACCAGAGCCCTCCGCTCAGAAGATAAACTTTTGGTATGTGTTCCGAGGGCAAAATGCATCTCAAAAGGTGACAGAAGGTTTTCTGTATCTGGGCCTAAGCTCTGGAACCAGCTGCCTCTTGGCACCCGTTCATGCACCACCCTGGAAAGATTTAGAAAGGAACTTAAAACCTTCCTATTTAAATGATCCCACTCCCTCAGGGTCGTCCTTACTTCAGACTTGCCACAGTGATATGTTTCAACCCTTTAGTTAACATCTGCGCCCGAATGCAGTCATCTGCCTGGTGCGCGTAAGAAATGTCTCAAACTCAAACTCACATGGACAAATGCTTACTGTGAATAGTGGATTCTTACTTCACTACTGGTTTATGGTCACCTCTAGATCTTAGCTTTTTCTGCTGCTGTCTCACAAATTAATGGTTGTTGCAGCTAGAGTTTTGTCATGCCAGCTTGCAAATCTAAGTTCTTTAACAACACAACACAATAGATTCACAAAAACAATATCTCTGTGAATTGCAAATGAACTTGAAAGACATGCTCATTTGTAAAGAATGGGCAGCTTGCCCCTTTGGATGACCAGGGTGATGAGCAGTGCACCTGCTGCAGAGCACACACACCCTGATCACCACTTTAGCATCAAGTGTGTATCCTAAAACCTTTGTATTTGATGGAGAGGACAACTAAATTGTCTAAAAACTAAACCCCTTCTTAAAAGAGTTCCAACTGAACCAAGCTAGAAGCCTATCCTTAAAAAACTCCTGGGTGACCAAAAACAGATCAAAACCTACCCCAAACAATATGGAAATCATGGTCTGCCCAACTACTACAACACATTGCTTGACACTCTCTCTTCAAGAAGAAATTGGAAGCTAATCTCAGCCCAAAGAAGTGGTTAAAAACGTCAACGATTCTTCCAGTTATAACTGAACCTACATATTGTGCCATTCTTTTCATTCCCACACAGAACCTTCACCGCTATCACACTGGTAGACTCAAGATTCGATTATGTCAAAAGCCTCTACATTGGGGTTCCCAGTTTGTATTGTGAACTGCTTCATCTCAGTTAAGTCCAGCCCTCAGAAACAGCAGGCCTTGTATTGTGTATTAGCAACTATAGAAGCAGAATGCCAACATTCAAGATTCCGCATGCACAAAACAAACCCAGTATGCCCTAACATAGCACACCTAGCATCTCAGTAGCACACCAAAAATGGGTACTTACATTTAGCATGGACGTATCCACACCTACTCTTCTCCACACCCCCTATACCTCCTTCCTCTAGCAGGTTTGCAATGGTTAAACATGTCACTTGAGTGGCCACTTTGAAGCACCAGGAATGGCTTATTAATTTTGGATAGGAGTAGCAACAGTAGGGAGTGCATAGCCACTTATATGTGGGATGTCATAGCTGGCCTCAATTCACATGGGTTTGCAGGTTCCTAAACTCAGTTTGGGAGTGTCTTGTCAAAAGGAAGTGGTGGGCTGCTCGTAAAGACTTCTGTGTGATGTGACAATTCAAGAGTATTCATCCATTCTCCCTAAAGGGGAGCCTCACCCTTTGAGGCTACGGAAGTGAACCTGCTCTATAAGACCCTCCCTAGGGGTCTTGGCAAGTGGGAACTCACTGGCAGAGATTCCCCCTTAGGGGGCTAGGACTCCCGTTCTTGTGAGGAACTCGTTAGGCCACACACCATAGCTGCATGCATATATGGGACTACCTGCTGTAAAGAATAATTTGATCCTTGTATATTTGGCTGAAGACAATGCTGAAACAAACCAATCTGGAAAAGGAAAAGAAGATGTTTCTTCAAGGAGAAATTCACATTTAACCAAGACGAGTGTGTAGTAACGAGAGAGAGAGCATGTCGTACGCACGGGAAGCTCCCTGACTTGATCACACCTGGGAGAGGCAGAGCAGAGCCGAGCTGCAGAGAATGCGACTTTCGAGGACCGCTAGCGTGAGATGCCAGAGGCCCAGCACATACAACAACAGGGAGATCGTTGTGAAGCAGGAGGCAGGAATTGTGTACCAGGTGGTGGTGTGGCCACCATCAGATCATGGTTGGCGGGACACCCGGCGAAGCACACTGACACCATCACAGCGGGGAGCACAAGCAATTCCCTATCACCAGCACTTGTATACAGCAGCAGCCAGAAGGGAAGCCGGGAATGGGAATCCGATGAACCCGAAGCACGAGAAGTCAGATACCAAAGAGGACTACCCAAGCAAGTGCCGAGCCACTCAACATTCCCCTGCATATACAGAGGTACCGGGTTGAACAGGAAAAGCGGGAGGCCGCTGGGGCAAGAATATATGAAGAGAGAAACTCGTCCCAGTCACAAGGACGAGAATTCACAAACAAACTGTTTAAGCCTGACATAAAAAACTCTAATGAGGGAGGTGAGATAAGACTACAAAGTCTACAGAATAAAGAAAGAGACATCTATAGCGAGAGAACCCAAGAAAGGGGAATCACCAAATTGGATCAAGTACAACCCAAGCAAGCTTGTGTTAAAAGATTGTGTTAAAAGATTGAAGATTGTATTAGGAAACATATGGAGTAAAAGAGAGACATTTAAAACAGCAGGAGATTAAAGAAGACCAGGGGAAGAAACACATTCTCTTGGCCTTGTTTGAATTGGTTATATTAGAGGTAGGGTAGAGTTAGGATTGGACCAACAAAATGTTACTTCCTGATGACCGACTAGCACCTTTAGTTCCTTTAGAAAGGCAGGAAAATTCCTTTAGCAATAGGGAAAGATAGGCCTTATTCATTTAATTCAAAACAAGTCAGAATGTCCTTAATGTGTCGACTCCTTCTTTTGACCTGTCACAGCGACTATGTAAGGTTTCCATGAAAAGGGACAATTCAAAGGTTTTCTTGAAAGTTGGCAAGCTAATTTGTGTTAAATGTTATGATGTATTTTCTCCAGTGCTTCTTGTAGTTGAATCTGTTCTGTACAACTTGGTTAGGGCTCCCAAACCTGAGATTTTGGCTACGAAAATAGTGGATGGCTACTCTGTGCACTCTGTGCCCAATACCTAACAGCTTTGCAGATGAAGCGCAACATTGTAATTCTGATTAGTTTCTTCTTTTTGGAGCTAGTAGAGGTCCTTCAAGATTGATTGATTGATTGATAGTTTATTTGTATAGCGCCTATACACAACGTGTTTCAAAGCGCTGCAAGGATGCTGTGATATGATCAGATGTATTTAAGATGTACCAAAAATTGGTAGCTTTCCTCACGTTTCATTGTAGTGCAGTGTGCTTTGTGTATTCGATGTTATCAGAGCTGCAACCTGATTCTGGGCTACGAAAACTACCTCAAAGTATTTACACCTTCTCATGCACGTTCTCCATATTTGAAACACAGAAGGGCCTCATTACGAGTTGCCTGGTAAAACCGGGTTCATTACCGGCATGCCGGAATGGGCGGGTCCGTGCTCGTATGAACCCGCTAATAGTGGGTGATTATGAGTGCGCGAGCACACGCGTCCCCCCATGCCGGTAGTGGCAATACCGCCATGCCGCTAAAGGGCCTTCAAGTCCCCTATACCGGCATCGCGGGACCCGCCCATAGCGGTACCGCCTCATACCAACCCCTAAATACCAGCATGGTAATACCGGCATGGTAATACCGTGTTCACCAAAAAACGGACCCGGAAATTAAATCATCGTGCAGGAACGGGAAATGGGCTGGCGGCCATCTTAAAAACACGATCCATTGCCATCCTCCATAACCACCAGCCGATACTCGGAGAGCACAGTGGAAATCCATAGAGGATGTCAAAGGCTACCAGGAAGACCACCCCCGGCTGTGTAAACAGCGTTACTCAGACGCAGAGCTCACCATGTTAGCAGACACTCTAGCTGCACATGCAGACACAATACAATCCCACGACAAGAAGCGGGAGGTGCAGCAACAAAAGAGGCAAATCTGGCAGGAGGTAGCCCACAGGGTATCAGCCGTAGGTCCCTCCCCGCACAGTGTGAGGGACTGCAGGAAGCGGTGGGATGACCTCCGGTTGACGATACGCAATATCATGGCCACCAATCGGAGGGAGGCCATGGCCACAGTCGGGGATGCCCCCCCCAAATTGATGCCCTGGGAGGAGACGGCCAGCAGATTCATCAGTCCTGAGTCCATCGAGGGATTATGCGAGATGGAGACCGGTGCGGCATCAACCGCGGAAGGAGGTGAGTGACCCTGCAGATCCCTGTAGGGGAGACCATGAAGTAGCATAAGTGAAGTGGTAGAGAGTCTAGGCAAGGCAATGCATGTCCCAACACCAACATGACCATACCCAAATACAGATGGCGGGCCAAATGCTGCCACACTGAAATGCATGCTGAGTGCCCATCCCTTAACCAACACACAGCCAACACACCTGGATACTTGCCCATGTGATACTTCATACAAACCCAAAATCAACGGCATGCCACCTGCCATGCAGTGAATGCTTACATGCCCCCTCTGAATACCCTGCGTGACACACCTGTAAGACATTAAAGCATGATCAAATGAATAATGAACAGCACCGCCACTGCCATGTCACACCATCACTGATGCCCTGCATCTCTTCTACCCCCCCAGGCACTGATGAGGAAGAAGCAACCCAGGAGACAACTGCAAGGGCATCCACCTCACACCGTAAGAAGAGGGCAATCACCACCACCACCACCTCTGCTGGAGACAAGCAGGCCACACCCACACCTGTCCAAGGGGAGTCCCTGGAAGCACCCACCTCCACTGGGGAAGAACTTGATGCCAGTGTGTAGTCTGAGGGAGACACCGAGGTGACATGCCCGGCCACGCCGAGCCCCGTGCCCACCCCCTCGCCCCAACACCTGCAGTCACCCACCTGCAGTGAAGTTGATCCCTGCCTCCGTGACTGTGACCTACCCACCTCTGAGGAGTCCAGTCCCGAAAATGCCATCCACGTGACTGCACAACCCACCACTCCAGCCCCCTCCAGAACTTTGGAGACACGATTGTCGATGGTGGAGGCCCAACAGGAGGCCATGTTAGACCTATTCTGCCAGTACATAGCGGACGGGGAGGAAACCAGGCGGGGTATCGCCACAGCAATTGCAGGGACTACAGCGACCATCGAAGCAAAAACAGCCGCTGTCAATGCATTGGCTCGGCTAATGAGGGACTGCCTGGGGGCAGTGACACAGGTGCTGACCTCAATGCTGCTTCATATGCAGCAGCCACGGCTTGCAGGAGGTGTGGAACCTGCCAGCAAATTACCTACAACCTCCACACCAGCTTCATCTGTCCCCACCAGCCCAGTGCGCCACACACGTAGGAGTGGAAGGCACACTGAAATGCCGCCTCTGGACAGGAAGAAGTCCCGGAAGTAGTGTGGGGGGACAATGGTAGTGGGACACAAGGTTGGGGGTGAAGGGGTGCATCATGTGGAGTCTATTGGGGTGTTGGTGTTTGTTGGGGGGGTCAGGGAGTTTGTTGGGGGGTCAGGGAGTTTGTTGGGGGAGTCTGTGATGGGGGAGTGGGCACAGTTTTGCTGTTGTAAATACACACGTTGTGATAAGAAAAATCCATGGCTGGACTTTGTTCTTTTTGTGTGCATCCATTTAATGTGGTACGGTGTTCAGTGCCCAACTCCCAACATTCCCTGTGTGCATGTCCACATTGGCCCAGTGTCTGACTGACACAAGTATTTCATAGTCCCTGTGTTTCAGAAGTATTCGTGAATTTTTGCTTGGCGTACAGCATGGCCATCCCGTGCATCACGTACTGGCAGGGGGGCTACTTCACCTCCATCTCCATCCTCATCATCCTCACCCGGCCCATGCATGTCAATGTCAGGTGGCAGTGGTACATTTCTCCGGACGCACATGTTGTGCAGCATGACACAGGCCATGATGATCTTTGCCACCTTCTCAGGCCTATATAGGAGTGCCCCACCAGACCTGCTGAGGCAGCGGAACCGCCCCTTCAACAGGCCAAAGGTCTGCTCAATCACAACACGGGTACGGGTGTGCACACGATTGTGCTCCTCCTCATGGCTGTTCTGCGGGTTACGCACAGGGGTGAGTAGCCACGTCCTCAAGGGATATCCTCCATCACCTGCAAGCAGATTCAAATAGGTGTGTGTCACTCTGAACTGCCACATTAAGGGAGCACAGTCATGGCGGCAGCTATTTAGTGTGGCCATGCACATGTCCAATCTATACTGTCATGAGGTGTGGTTGTCTAGATGGCGTTCAATAGATGATGCAGGGTGTAATCATGCATGCTGAGGCAGATATGCTGTGGTAGTGCAACAATGGGCCTCATTACACGGATGACGGTAGGGATTTACCGGTACCGGTAAAATACCGGTACCGGTAAATCCCTACCGCCTTACTACGAGGTCCCTTTGCGGGTTGGGGGATTTAACGCCTGCTTTTTGCAGGCGTTAAAATCCAACCCGCTAAGGGACCTCGGAGCTAATTACGGCACCGCAAAATTGCGGTGCCGTAATTAGCGCCTTCCCCATTCCCATAGAGCCCTATGGGGCAGAAATGGGAATGGGGAAGGGCAATGGCGGAAGGGGGATTTACCGCCCCTCCAACCTTGGAATGGGGCGGTAAATCCCCTTTCCGCCAAGGCGGTGCCGGTATTTTACCGGCATGAGCCATGGCGCTAATAGCGCCAAGGCTCACCGCCTACCGGGTAATGAGGCCCAATGTTTTGACTCCAATTCATGCTGTTCATTATTTACTATGCATGGTCACACTGCCCACATTGCCACACTTGCCATCCTGTTCATTCATGCGTTGCTTGTCATCACCATGGTGGCCTGGTTGTGCCTCTTACTTGTTCTCATCAATCTGCATTATTTGTGATATGTGGCCCAGTGAAGTGTCATGTACCGTTTGACTGGTTCAGGTCAGGAGTGTTTGGCTCTGCATGCATTCTCCAATCACCGGCTACTCCCACCCAGGTGCACTATCCCCCCCCTTATGCATCCCCACACATCAGTACCCCAAAGCACTGCCATGGGACGGTTGTGCAACTCACCAAGCAGCAAGGCACGTGGTCTGGCATGTCGCTCCATGTGATGGGGTAGCGTGGAATTACCCAGTAACATGGCATCATGTGTTGATCCAGGAAATCAGGCGCAGCAATGGGTGATGAACTTCCTGGAGTCACATACCATTTGCACATTGATGGAGTGGTATTGCTTGCGATTGCGGTACACCGCCTCTATGGCATGGGGGACTACCAATTCGTCATGGGTGCAGTCGATGGCACCGACACAATTGGGCATGCCTGCCAGTGCATGGAAGCCTATTTTGGTTTCGGCTATCTCCTGGGCAGTCCGTGGTAGGGATATGTGGGGTGGTTGTGAAATGCCATGCAGCTGGCCCACTGTGTGTTGGTAGGTGCCTGTGGCCAGGAAGTGTAGCACAGACACCACCTTTAGTAGTGGGGGGATGGCAGTGCGTATTCCTATGTGGCTGGCAATATCGTTCTGTATCATGTCCACTATGGTGGTGATGGTGTCACGGTCCAACCGGTACAGGGTGTTGATCTGCTCAGGGGTTAGGTTGAATGGGCTGGGTCTGGTGCGAGGGATTGGTGGCTGCCTACGAGGCACTGGTGGCTATGCCGGTGGTAATTGCTGGGCCCTAGTTCACCCTCCTTCTCCTCCTGCGGCTCCTCTGTGCTGCCTGTTGTTGCTGCTGTAGTTGTTGTTGTTGTTGTTGTTGTTGCTGTAGTTGTAGCAGTATAGGCATGTCCTCCAGTGCCATGATTGCAACTGCTAGTGTTAGCATTTTGGTGTAGGAAGGGGTGTGGTGTGTAGGTGTTCTCCTGGGCCACTCTACATTGCCTACACCTGTGGGGGGGGGTTGTGGTGTGTGGGTGTGCTCAGTTTATACGGGCACAGCCTCCATTGACTCCACCTGTGGGGATTGTGTGCACCTGTGGCAGTTGCCTTGTATCCTGCTTGCTGTTTGTGGGTGGTCTGAGATGCCTGTATGGCCGGCACCGTGCAGGCCGTGATTACCGGCTTCGCGATGCCGGTATTTGCATGTATGCGTGGGTTGGAATTACCCCCTATTACCGGCATGCCGGTATTTGCTCCCTGAAGGGGCGCGTGTACGCGCCTATGCCGCTATTAGCGGCACCGTTGTTTAGTGTGCCGCTAATACCGGGTTTGCGGGTCGGAATGCAACGGGACGGTAAACGATGCCGGTATTACCACACCGGCATTGTTTTTGCCTTACCGGCATACCTCGTAATGAGGCCCTAACCATTTTACCACTGGTGACAGTTCTGCAGATCTGGCATATCATGGACTCAGATCTATGCCAAGCCTGTTTGGGGGCTAAGGAAACTATAGAACACTTTATTTTCCTCTGCCCCTCTTACAGGCAACTGAGGGCATTGTACTTGAAACCTATTTTATTAAGACATTGGGCCTCATTACGACCCTGGCGGTAGCCGTGCCCTTATTAGGGGCACGGCTGCCACCGCTAATAATTTTTTACCGCAGCCCAGAAAAGGGCAATACCTGGGTCATGTCGACTTTGGCAGACCCGGTAATTGCCCTTTTCTGGGCTCCGGTAAAAATGTATCCCCATTCCCATTTGAGCCCCATAGGGCTCAATTGGGAATGGGGAGGATGCTTACAACGGGCCCGTTAATGACGGGGCCGTTGTTAGCATCCTGGTCTGCTAGTGGGTCCCACTAAGGACGTCTGGTTTGACCAGGCGTTCCTTAGCGGGGCCCACTGCAGACCTCGTAATAGGGCGGCCCGGAATGAACGGTGCTGGTCCCTTAACGGCAGCTTTCATTCTGTGGCCGCCTGGGTCATAATGAGGCCCATAGAATCAGACACCTTTCGGAGGTGCTGCTTCTGTCTCTCAACCTCTGACATATTAACTGATTTTGCCATCACTAAATGTATAGATCACACTTGGCTGCAAAGAAATTTTTTTGTGTTTGTCACTGCCTGACATACGGGCAGAGAGAGCACCTTAACTTGGGCATTGTACAGTCATTTATTCGCAAGGGATTATCATTTTTTTAAGTGAAGAAAAAAGTAGACGAAGCTAGTAGTCTGACATCCCACATCGACAATGCAATTTAGTAATGCTATTTTGTCTTGGGGAGAATACTGTGGGTTTACACACAACTCACAAAAAACTGTGTTGCATTTCTTAACCTTTGAATCGGCTTGGTACCCATAGTACCCATTGTACTAATTGTATATACTGACTAATCATGATCCCTCATGATGTTTAATGACCTTAATCAACATTAACTTGTTTTAATTTAATTGTTTTGAATTATTTATTGGATGGTACTTGTTTCTTCTTTTCTGCAGTGTAAATATACGACGTTTTATTTCAAAATAAGGGAAGGTGTTGTCAGTATGGTTGATTGACAAGCTGTGTGCATTACTCTACCATGTGTGCTATGCACAGCGAAGCCTGTAGGGGTTAGCAAATAAGGTTAGTACCCTGTGTCAACATTTCAGTCCTGCATTTTATCGTGTGAGACAATGGGGGTCATTCCGAGTCCGGCGTTAAGGGAAAAACGAGGCCGGTAAAGGAATAACGACTTCCTTTACCGTTACGGGCCATTCTGACCCGCCACACCGTTATTTACGCCACCGTAAATTACGAAGGTGTAAATAGCGGACCAGTGTCGCGCGCCCCACACACCATCGCGGAAATAACGGGAAGGCGTAAACCATCTCCGATTCCAAGCAAAGCGAACACGGAAATAACAACCTCCACAAGGGCGCAAAGTACCTTATCGCCATGGCGTTAATACCGGCATCGCGGGGAAGGTGTTAACAACCCTGATCAGTGTTTGGAAGAGGAACAGGTGTACCCAATCAGCACAGGTGGAGGCAATAGAGTCTGGCACAGCACAAAAGGAGCACACCCACACACCACACCCCCTCCCACACCAAGATGATACCAATTGTAGCAGCATTCCTGGAGCTGGAGGCCCTGCTTGCAAGGCAGCAACTACGACAACAGCAACAACAGTAACCACAGCAACCACAGCCCCCACCACAGAGGATACACAGGAGGAGAAGGAGGGTGAGACAGGGCCAGCATGCCCTACCGGTGCAGCCACCATTACCATGCCGGCAGCCCCCAATTCCCCGCATCAGAGCCACCCCCTTCAACCTCACACCAGAGCAGATCCACACCCTGTACCGGCTTGACTGGGACACCATAACCACCATAGTGGCCCTGATACATACCGACATAGTGAGCCTCATAGAAATCAGCACTGCCATCCCCCCTCTACTAAAGGTAGTGTCCGTGCTCCACTTCCTTGCCACAGGCACCTACCAGCATACAGTGGGGCACATACATGGCATTTCACAGCCAATATTTTCCCGGATACTCAACCAAGTGCTGGATGCCCTCCTCAAGCACAGAAGGGACTATATATGCGTCCCCCGGACTCCACAGGAGATATATGATACCAAAGCTGCCTTCCATGCACTTGCAGGCATGCCAAATTGCATAGGTGCCCTCGAATGCACCCACGTAGAATTGGTGGTTCCTCATCCCATGGAGGTGCCGTATCGCAACCGCAAGCAATACCACTCCATCAACGTCCAGATGGTGTGTAATGCCAGTAAAGCCATCACACAATGCAATGCTCGGTACCCCGGATCAACTCATGACTCCTTGGTCCTGCGGAACTCAACACTACCAGGCTACATGGACCGACATGCCGGACAACGTACCTGGCTACTTGGTGAGTAACCGTAATGGGCCATGGCAGTGCATTGGGGCTCTGAGTAGGTTGTCAGCATACCCCACTGTGAAAGGGGGTGGGGGAGATGCATACTCCACCCGGGAGGGAAAGTGGGGGGGATGCATACTCCACCCGGGAGGGAAAGTGGGGGGGGGGATGCATACTCCAACCGGGAGGGAAAGTGGGGGGGGATGCATACTCCACCCGGGAGGGAATGTCAACGCCATTGTACGTTGTGCACCTCACAGAACACTGTGCCCCATGACAAGTGGCACGCCACATTACCACCTAACCACACAGTTGTGAATACAAGCCAACACCTAATGGTACCTGACAAACAGTTACCCTGGCCAAAGACCACGACACATGCACCACACACATCGGTGGACCTTACACACCGTAAGGTCATCGTGCACCATGCAGTGCAATAGCACCATGTCGCTGACTCCTGCATCTCAACACAAAGGACAGTCATCCATGGGAGTGCATAGAGGTTAGTCTAACAGGGATCCTACTGCGTGTGACTGGTTCGGCACCTCCCTAGGATAGCTGCCAATCACCATGATAGGGATCAGTGCTGAATGAAGGGTATGCTACCAACTACTACCAACACACCCTTACAGCAGCTCTTACGCAAGTCATCAATTAATGCAGTCCAACACTGCTGCATGCATAAACGATGCACATGCAACAAGACATGAGTGCGCACCATGACCCATCAGGGAGAAGCTACCCCCTCCATCATTCCATTGGCCAGCACACATGGCCGGACCAGTAATGGGTTGACTGTATCCAGGGACATGTGTGCATGGCCAGTCATCACCCGCTGCAATGTAAGACTAGCACAGTTCTCCACCATGAATGTACTAACACTTACCTTCATTCCACTCTCACGCAGGTGATGCTGGCTACCCTTTGAAACCGTGGCTCATGACCCCGGTCCGCAACCCCCAAAACAGGCACGAGGAGGACTATAATAGATCTCATACCCGTACACGGGTGGTCATAGAGCAGGCCTTCGGCCTTCTGAAGGCACGATTCCGTTGCCTCAGCCGGTCAGGTGGGGCCCTCATCTACAGCCACGAGAAGGTGTCCAAGATCACCATGGCATGTGTAATGCTGCACAACATGTGCATCCGTCGGAACGTGCCACTGCCCCCTGACGTGGGACTGCTACTACCAGATGAGGAGGAGGAGGAGGTGGAGGAAGGAATGGCAGAACAGCAACACAGTGCCGATGCACGGGAGGGACGTTCCGTGCGACAAGCATTGATCGAGCAATATTTCTGAATCACAAGCCAGCTGAGGGGGTGAGGATGACAGGGCATTGGGCACTGGGCGTGGGGATACATGTACTACATGCACTGTGAAACATTAAAAGACACATGCACAATAATGAATGTCCACTCGGTATTGTAGGATAGACCAAACTGTGTATTGTATGATGATGTCCAAACGTGTACAACAGATCCTTCACCCTAACCCTCTCCCCCTCTCCCCCAACTCCCACACACACCCTCAACCCCCCCTCCCCCCAACTCCCACACACACCCTCACCCCCCTCACCCTCCCCCCCAACTCCCACACACACCCTCAACCCCCTCACCCTCCCCCCACAACAACCCCACAATGTTCCCATCAGTGCAGCATTGGCCACGTGTGTGGCTGCACGGTCAATGGGCACTGCCAGAGCCTGGGGCATCCCTTCCATTCCGGCGCATCGTGCGCAATCGACCTACGGACCGGGCGGTCTGCGTGGAGGAGCTCTGGGAGGGTGGCACCTCCTGCTGGGGCTGTGGTCTGGGGGGTGCTGCCTCCAGGGCATCAGCAATCCTGCCAAGCATCTCACAGATGCGGTTTGTGCTGGTACTGATGATCTCGCCCAGAGCCTGAAGGTCATTATGAAGCACCAACACTGATTCCCGGTTGTCCCGGAGAAACTCCTCTATCATGCCCGTGAGGTGCTGGCAGCGCACTGTTTCTGCAGCCGATGTGGGCGATGTGGTCGGCAGGCTTCGTGTTGTTGTGCCTGCAGGACTTTCAGGACTTCCTGCAGGGGAAGTGGGCTCATGACAGACAGGTGTATCCCCTTCGCCTGTGAGCCCTGGGCCGTCACTCGACCCAGGCTCGCTATGGGCAACCTGGCTGTACGAGGGAGTGTCTGGGCTCTGTACATAGTCATTGGGCTCCTCCACATTGTCAATGGTGTTTGGTGATGTGCTGCCTGGCACATCGAGGATGCACATGGCAGCATTCTCCCCTGACGCACTCGATTCCTCATGGTGCAGCGTGGGGCATGTGTCCCGCAGAACTGCAGGCATCTCCAGGGCCGCGGATGGGGTTGTGTACCCTCCATAGGGGTTGCTGGGGCAGGTGGTGTGGCATGTGCCTTCTTCCTGCTTGCAGGTGTGCGCTGTCCCCTGCCTGTGCCCCGGGAGGTACTTGTCCGGGGGCCTTCCTGGTCCTCACTTTCATGACCGGTGCCTGTGGGGGGCAAGAGAGAGACGGCATGAGCAATGATCTGGGGGTCAGAATTACTTCCAGACAATGGTATTACGATGGGATAGCAGCGTTTTGGTGACATTTGGGTGCTGAGTGGGACTGTGATCTTTGCTTGGATGGGAAAAGCATACTGTCGGCAGGGTCACTCATGTTGGCGGAGTACTGTGGTGACTGACATTGACCAGCTTTTTGTGTGGCATGCCCAATATGGGTGTCAGCCTTGCACCTGACATCATCCTGGGTCCCTGTTGTTACGGCATCATTGGAGGGGGGGGTTTACCCAAACATGATGTGACTGCTTGACCAGCCCTTGGCGATGACTTGCATTAGGGATGCATGTACTGTTTACACTCATGGCACTCACCTGTGTCAGCTCATGAAGGATCACCGCAATCCATATCGCAGACTCCTTCGATGGCTTCTGTGCCCATCATCTCCGCACATGTTTCCTCCCAGGGCATCATTTTTATGGGTGAGGCTGGGCCTCCTCCTGTCTCTAGGGCCAGATTGCGGTTTGCTGAGAGGATGGCCCGCACCCTCAGACGGAGGTCATCCCAGTGTTTGCGGCAATGCGTCGTGCTGCGGGGGGTGTTTCCGACAGCGCTCACCCTCTGCGAGACCAGCTCCCATATCTCCTTCTTCCTGAGGGTGGTGGGCCTGCGCATGTCGCTGCTGAAAACAATCGCAGCATGTTCATGCAGAGTATCGACGAGTACCTGGAGCTCATCCTGGGAGAATTTCTCCTTCCTGATACGCGCAGCACCCTTTTTTAATGCTTTTGGCATGATGCTGGTCTCTGGAGTCTATTTTGCCTATCACAATATGCCCACGAGTCCTGTATGGAGAGGATTGCAATGGATTGTGATTTTAAAGATGGCCGCCATGATGCTTCCCGTTCCTGTTCGATGACGTAATTTCCGTCTGCGGTTTTTACCGGTGCCCGTAATTTACGGTCATCGTTAATTACGGGCACCGCTATTTACGCACTACGTGGAGGGCGATGGTGTTAGTTACGTCTCGGTTGTTGTCGGTAAGGGGTTTGACGCGCCCTTTACCGGTATGGCGCTATGGGGTTTACCGGCATGGCGGAAAGCTTGTGCCTGCGAGGTCGGAATATGGTGCTAATTACGCCCTGTTACCAACGCGGATACGGTATTTCCGCCATGCCGGTAAAGTCAGAAATTTAACGCGAACCTCGGAATGAGGCCCAATGTTCTGTTCTGCACATATGCAAATATTGTTTTTACTATTGTGGACCTGTAGAGGGTGGTTATTGTCATGTCCCTTTAATTAAGCGTGGATGGGTGGTTTGTTCATAGATATTTTTCATAACGGTATACTGAGCTTGTGTTGTTCGTATGAACTCTTTCATTGTTCCCTAGCACTGTTCTTCTCTGCATGCATGAATATATGGTTCCATGTGTTAATATCCCCACAAAACTATCGCCATACAAAACTATCGCCATATTTTCGCGGCAATATTAAGCCATGGAACCTGCAGGGGACACCCTCACAACCCCCATATTTTTTAAATGGGAGCGGGAGACACCCCCACAAGCACCAGTCCCATTTACCCCATAAATTATCCCCACCAATAATATCGCATATGGCCTTACCCCATGACCGTTTATATGGCGATATTATTGTTGTTGATTATATTACCTGATGCTGAATATATTGGGCCTCGATATAAGTACGGCAGTAAACAAGGCAATTATTACCTGTGAATTACCGTTACTGCCAAATTATCCATGGAATGAATGCTATAGGTGTGTTGTAGGATTAGTTAATTGGGCGACACCTGATTCAGGACAATTAATAACTCACCCCAAATAAGATACTCACAATTATGATCTTTAATTCTAGGTTCTTTTTTACAAACCTGGGAAACCCAAATCCAGTGACCTTGACATGCAGCAATGTTTCTGTTGACTTGCAATAACAAATGATTTGATTTCAAATATAGAAGGTGGAATTTACCAGTGGTCCTCACTGGCAATGCTAGAGATGTACTCCTGATATACTGTGGCAATACAAGTTCACCATAATATGTGCATGAATAATTAGTAAGGCTTGTCTTACCAACTAATAGGTTGCACACTATATCTGGAGTATCATAATTTATTCCAAACAAACACCACTTTATAATCTGCAGGTGGATGATTGTCCTGTCTGATACATTCAATTTGGCAAAATACAATGATTACAAGGCTAAGTGACTTGTATTTGGATTTACAAACTCTATAACAGAATGAAAAGATAAATGCTTTGTGGCAAATTGCTAAAACCATGTGCCTATGAAATATCAAAAGAGCATATAATCTATTGATTGCTACCTACTCGGTAGGTGTGTTCACCTAAAGTCTACATCTTTATGTCTGGGATCCCCTAAAATACAAAACAATCCAACCACATGGTATTAAATGGCAACTATTTACTGACTTAGTGATGCATTTATGAATTGTTTAAAATGTTGGGCTGTTCAAATAAATGAATTGCATTCACATAATCTATTCCTAGGATACTTGTGGGCAATGAACCTTGCTCTTTCTTGGTGACTCGTGTCCCTTTTGACATCACAACCTCCAGCTTTGTTAATTTCTCAGGGAAATAGGATTATGTTACCCTATTGACTTTGGCAGGCACACTACATCAGATCTCTAAATTGTCACTCTCAATCTGTGTGACTCAAAGCTACCGAATATCAAAGATTGCAGACAAGCATCCTCCACAATGTTCACACCAAAATGGTTCTATTTAATTTATTCATATTCTATAAAGAACATACACATTGGACTATAATCTGGTTCCCATTGATATCAGTGTAATCAGGGTTCCCAAAACATACCTTTAAATATAAAAGTGAAATGGGATTTATTTAAATTCTAAAGACAATAAGTACATTTCCTCAGAGAATATATACTCACTTTAGTTCTGTCTCTTTCTAAATAAGGAAGGCAGAAAAATGGGGACCTCCAGCTGTCATCAGGTACTTTTCTCTCTCTTTTGGCACCTGTCCAAGAATATGGCTCCCAGGCCGCCCTCAGTCTGGGCACTCTGTCCTGCTCTGGTATCCGTTCTGCAGTCAGTCCCCCCATACAAGTCCTTGGATTCAATCCAACCAGCTCTCTCCCATAGCAATGCTGTCTGCACTCAATCCAGTTGCCTACCAGTTTTTTGTTAATTCTTCTCTTTCCAAAAAGGTTTGAGCTTAAATAGCTCAAAAACCTAACCTTAAATTTGGGTTGACATCCAATTCCCATTGGATACGCTATCTGATTTGTTGCTATCCTAGTAATGACAAAGCTATTTGAACTTCCTTTCTCAATAAGACCACCCGCTCATTCTTATGACACCATCCACCTTTAAATCGGTATTAAAATAATTTAGAGGGCTAGAAATCTAGGTTCCCATTGTCTTAAAAATATACAAAAAATATATGTACATGTTGTTCATTCTGGTTTACTAAATGCAATTGGTCTGGACTTTTTAATCATGTCAAATGGCACAGATGGATTTTGATCATTGCATAACCTAAGATGAGGTTGAATTTAAATATAAATTCTATATTTAAATCATGCTATTTGGTCTGAACAAGCCAATGGGCCTCATTACGACCCAGGCGGTAAGTTACCGCCTGGTTCTTACCCTTACCACCATGGTGTAAACTATGTTTACACCATGGTGGATGGCGGATTTACCGCCCCATTCCAAGGTGAGTGGGGCGGTAAATCCCCATTTCCCATTTTACCCTTCCCCATTCCCATTTTTGCCCCATAGGGCATAATGGGAGTGGGGAAGGCGCTAATTACGCCACCGTAAATTACGGTGGCGTAATTAGCACCATGGTCCCTTAGCGCCATGGATTTTAACGCCTGCAAAAAGCAGGCGTTGAAATCACCATGGTGCTAACGGACCTTGTAATCAGGCGTTAAGGGTCGGCGCCGTTTACGGCGCCGTTAACCCCTTAACGCCTGACTCGTAATGAGGCCCAATATCTTTGGTTTTCCCAAGCAAGTCGCAGAAGAGAAGTTATGATTTTCAGACATGATGTTTTCAAATATTTTAAAAAGGCCTCATTGGAATGAAAGTGCACTTGTTACCATTAATTAATGGTCAGTTTATGAACATTTTAGCAACCATCACCATAACAATCATTCTTGTGGCTATTTTTCTTTGTATTTGTAGTGCCTTAAACACCAACGATACACACCATTATATTGGTCTGCTCTTAATGTGTTTTGGTTTCAAAAGAAAAAACTTCCACAATCTAATGTAAAACAACACATATTTTATTTTCGTCTTTTTCTTTTCGTCTTCCCCTTTCTTTCTCTTTACTATTTCCTTTGTTAATTCATTATGTTATTACTACCTGTTTTTAATGTATAACTGCTTTGTAAATGTAATTTTGTATATCATGTGAAAAGCTTATATTAAGCTATAACACATTAATAATAAAATAAAAAAATATTTTCTTTCATATAGCAATACGTACATTTCAATTACCTAAAAGGTGCATACAAGGCAAATGTGTGCCATATTTCATCATACTGAACATCTCTACTCAAAATTAAGTTGATCAATTTAGAAGCCACTAAGGTCCGTCCAGTGCTGTCCCCAGAAACCATTACTTAGCAAATACAGTAAGAAGTGAAGCATCTACAGAATTGATAAAAGTGTTAAATAAAAGTAAACAACAATGAAAGTTACCTGTACAATGGCCAGTAAGATGTCGCCATGATTTGGATAGGCCTGGTTTCCTACAAAACGTACATAATTGATAAGAGTTTTATTAAGCCGGCACTAATTTAGGCTATTTATCCATACAATAAGCTATTGATACACATTTTTTTTAAACTTTTCACAATGATAAAAACTGCAAAATTGACATAAATACATACAGTGGAGGAGGGTCCAGTTTTTTTCTCTTCTTTGTCTAATAGTTTGTAGAGTTTATATTTAGCAAGCACATTATGTGTATGCATCCAGTCGTGCTCGATACGTACTGAGGAGTCAACATTTCGGCCAGCTAAATGAGCCTCGATAGAGGCAGCAAGGGCATTCAGCCATTCAATTCCACCAGACCGCAAACAAGAGCGTACATCAATGTAAAGTGTATTCTCAGATGGAACCACGTGTTTGGAGTATAATATCAACATGTACCATTGGGTATGAGATCTAAAAGAGTTAAATCCAAGTTCAAAAAGTATTGCCAGAACAGGAACACAATTTGGCAAGCGAAGGAATAACCCCCATATTAAACCTTTGAGTTTGGTCAGGAATCACCATCCAAATACATGCCATCATTCTAAGCCATAAAATTAAACTTGGAGTGATCTTACCAGTGTAACATTGAATCAATAAGATAAAAGTGAATTGGCAATACTTGTGGCAAATTCGTTTCACTTGAGCTAAGAAAAAGAGGGCTTTCTTCTTCAAGTGTATGTATAACAGATGGGGACAAGGTTTATCGTACATCTGAAAACCTAAGCAACTGAACAAGTGTACATGGTCAATTAGAGACCTCTCAACGGACCAAGTAAATAAGGAAAGTTTGAATAACGTTAGTGTTTGATACATTTAGCTCCAGCTCATTTTAACATAGATATGTTTTTAATTAAGATAAGGCTATTTGGAGACCAATTGGTGTGTAATACATGAACAGGATGCCATCTACGTAGACTAGCCTCTGCACTTGCAAAGATGACAGCTTGGGGGGAAAACAGCCTGTGGCAAGATCGGAAATATCAAGGTTTAAAAGCCTGGGTGCGAGAACACAACCCTGCCTTACTCCTCTTTATGTAGGTATAGTGGTAGACAAATCTCCCAAATGGTTTAGTCTTTTTATGGGCATCTGTGAATGGAGTTGTATGATGATATTTAACAAACCTGTAGGAAGATCCAAGTTGCTGATTTAGAACAGAGGCAAGAACGGTTTACAAAATCAAAAGCAGAATATAGGTCAATGCTTGCAATATAAATGTCTGTGGATTTATAATTCCAGACTTGTTGAAAACAAGACAAAATGGAGTTCTTTAACCGAGAACACAATGTCTGCCTAAATCCAATTTGAAATGTAGGCAAGTGACCAGACTCTTCTGCCCATTTTTTGAATTCTGGCAGAATGATTGAGGTGAAGATCTTGCTTCTAGGATCTAACAAGAATATCGGACAATAGTTAAGAGGCACCTGTCTATCTCCTTTCTTGAAGATTGGAATGATATATTCCACTTACCAAGTCTGAGCGAGGGCATCAGTATCTACTATGAGATTGAAGAGTTTAAATAAAATCTTTGTCCATACCTCCGGAGAAATCGTTATGACCAAATTGGGAATTCCATCTGGTACTGCGGTCCAGAGTTCTTAGATCTCTTAATAAGCTCATTGATGAGTTCCTTATTGAAGGTGAGCCTCCATTGTCTGAAGTATAGCTGATGAAAAGAAGTTGAGTTATTGTAGAGAGAGAGACCATATACTTATAAAAAAATTGTCTACCTATATAAAGTTGTCAATGGAGTATATTGAGACACGTTAAATTTTTTATTAGTTGTGCTTGTCAGATGCCAAACATTAGATGAAGACTTTACAGTTAAAATGATTAGCGTCTCTTGGCTATCTTTATTCAACAAAAAGACATGATGACATTTAAGCCACTTTTTATATTGTTGTCTTAAAGATGTTTTCTTAGTAGGATAGTTATTATCTGTTAAATTGGTTTGATTTAACCATCGAATCTCATGTCAGAGCTTTTTTTCCGATCTACATCCTCTCTATCAAAACACTCCATATGTTTCAATCTGCGCTATGAAGTGACTCTTAGAGCAGAAACTGAGGACTAAACTTCATCAATAAATTGATGGAAGACACTAAGATAGTTAATAGAACGTATGCAACTTTCTCACTATGTCCTTATTTTCATGGTTTGTCTTGCACAACCCAAACATTTTATGGGTCTCTGTGTCCAATCAACTTCCGGGTGCCAGTGGTCCAGGGATGAATATCACTTTCCAAACCATCAATTAACCTCACACCTCTATTATACCAGAATGGATCTGAACAGATTGGAATACAAGTGAATCATAAGTCCTCCTTGTACAGTTTTGGTAATGCGGATGGAACGGCAGGCTTATCTCCGCAAGGTCATGCATCATTGGTTAGTTGCAACACAGCAAAAATACAATTATTACCCACTGATAAAAGGGACTGTCCAGTCAAGGTTGTATACAAATATCTACTTTATTATTGCTACAACAGATAGTTTTAGTACACTACAAAATACAACCCACCCTGTAAAGGAACACAGAGGACAGACAGTTTCACGAAGGGAAAGGGATGCACTCTGGATACTGACAGGAGGGTAGTTGGTAAAGTAATCAGTACCAAAGGGGCAAAGTGTCATAACTGTCTGTAGGGTCCTTCAGAGAAGGAACAGGGGGGCAGAAACAAAATGTACCTGGTACTCAACAGCATCAAGGCGGTTCCTTGAGACAGTTAGTGGCGGGAGACAGCTGCGGGTACCAGGCGGCAGGCAGTTCAGCAAGCCAGGCTGGATGGACGTCTGCAGGCTGTACGGCATGGCAGCTCGGGGCCAAGAATCATTGTCTCTGTACTGGTTGGCGGATCTGGAATGCTGGTCGCGGTGGCTAGGATGGCTCTGATGACTCCGGCGTGACAACAGTCAGCCGTGCAGCCCGAGGCGGTTCGAGGACTCGACTGTCTCGAAAATGTCTTTAAATGATGGATGCTGGATGATGCTTGTGTGGCACTCCTCCTAGCTTCTTCGCAGGGCTTGTGTCCTTTCAAGGCAGATGGCCCAAAGTTCAGGAGAGTGTTTGCAGGCAACAGCCTTGTCCTTTGTCCAGATAATCTCTGGCACTTCCCACATGAGAAGCTTGCTGGCAGAACCTAGCAGGGCATGCTGTGTGTTGACTGGGCACTGGTTCTGGAGCTGCTGGACAGGTCCTCTGAGTCCGGTATCTCCCTCTGATTCCTGGGAGTTGTTTAGGGGAAGCATCTTGCTTCCCTCTTGGAACTCCTGGCCTTCCTTCACTGGTGGAAGATGTAAGGTAGAATGCACCTTCAGCTCGGGTCTAAATGAGTCATTCTTCTTACTCCTTTCGAAGTCTTCAGATGATCTGCTAAGTGAGAGGTTAAGCCTTCTTTTAAAGCCAGATGGGCCCCAGTAATTGGTGCAGGGTAAGCCCACCTTAATGAACCAATCCTGGGTCCCCACCAACAATCTTCTGTTATGCATGAGGCCAGGACCAGAGTGCTCTGCAACAGTACAGACAAGGGGGTGACATCATATAACTAAGTCCCACCCATCTCCCTGTCTGTTGTAGATCAAAGTGTCTCTCTGGTTAACTGAGCCCGCTGTGACTCTTGATTAAAGCACAGGGCTACCTTGAATTTTGTGCTGGGAGCAGACTTCCTGTCTCCCCCAAAACTCTAGCGGTACCTTTAGTCTGTCTCCGCCCACCCTGTGCACACAGCTGTTTCCAAGTAAGAGCATAAGGAGTTTGTAAATTGGAGTCAAGAATGTAAATTATATAAATGGTGATCTTACACGACTGGGCAGCACCACTATGACTTTTAGATGTTAGCAAGGTGGATTGGTAAACTGCTTCTAGTTCCAGTTAAGCATAGAAAAAGGTATTGACATGGCTTACCAGCAATTAAATCTTCGAGGAGGAAGTGGTCCGGTGTGGCTCTACTTAGCCTTTATCCACTTTAACACTTCAACCCTCGACGCCCTAGCCGCCCACAGACCCAATATTGTGTGCACCCTCTGTGCAGGCTGGGTCCTAGTGCTGGGCAGCTTCCAGTCTCCAGCCACAACTGTGTGCATGCCATTTTGTACATTATTTTCATTTACCTGTTAGTGGTTGTAGCACTTCCTTTCAGCTTTGTTGATTTTGTCTCCCACCTGTTGGATTATTTTATAGGAAGTTGAATTTATAGACTTTTCCTCAGTTGGGCTTCCAGTTGCATATGAAGTACTGACTTGATACACCTGTGTGGATTATTCGTGGTAAACAATGTTTTCTTCCCTTTTCTTGCTTCCTCTTTGGAGTTTTCCTTTGTTTTCTTTTCTCTCTGTTCCCCTTCTTTCTTTTCTTGTTTAGCATTGCATGTATGTATTGCACAATTTCATTAATTATTGTACAGCACCTTGGTGAAGATTCTCTAGAAATCCAAAAAAATCAATCCATTCACCTTTGTCAGATACTTCAATCTTCCAGGAAATGAAACCACCAGGAAAATCAAAACATCTTTCATCAGACTACCTTACTGCTTAGGGACTGTCACTGACCAACCCACAACAAAGGCAATAGACTGCACTTGATACTTTCCATATCTTCAAGTAACTACTTACAACTTTACATCTATATACGCTGGTAAAATGGCTCAGCGGGTTAGCCAGATGTCTGAGGGTTTCTATTTCCCCATTTATGCAGAGAAACCTGCACTTACTAAGCCACTTATGTCTAACTCCCCATATTTCCCTAGTGGAGAATAGGTTGAATCTTAATCGTATAAAGAGACCGCTGTAGTATCTATCTATGCGGAAATAGTTTCAGGTATCGAGGCAGCTTGTTTATCTTCTTCATTATCTTCCTTCATTTGAGAAGAGGCTTTCTATGTATTCTTCTCTGCCTTCGTTTCTATCCAGTCTTGCTGCCAATTTCGTTTTTTAGTAACTGCCGACGTGATATTTGGTCCTCCTTGTTGCGTTTATTTTACCCAAAAGTGTCCTGGAAAATGAAATCCATTTATTCAGTGCAAGGCCATTTCCTATAATTGCCACTGTAAAGAAATCCATGGATAAGCAGATCGGTGGTGGCACTAGCATTCCCCTATACAATCTTAAGAATATCCACTCAACCATTGTCTTAATTGAAATGAGGGCGAGTTCATATCTAGTCA